>NC_083773.1:41856773-41926773 GCF_963514075.1 Conger conger
CAACAGTGGCTAGGAGATCGATTAAGGTGGCATTTGGATCGAATGCCAACAGTGGGTAGGAGATCGATTAAGGTGGCATTTGGATCGAATGCCAACAGTGGCTAGGTGATCGATTAAGGTGGCATTTGGATCGAATGCCAACAGTGGCTAGGAGATCGATTAAGGTGGCATTTGGATCGAATCCCAACGGTGGCTAGGAGATCGATTAAGGTGGCATTTGGATCGAATGCCAACAGTGGCTAGGAGATCGATTAAGGTGGCATTTGGATCGAATGCCAACAGTGGCTAGGAGATCGATTAAGGTGGCATTTGGATCGAATCCCAACAGTGGCTAGGAGATCGATTAAGGTGACATATGGATTGAATGCCAACAGTGGCTAGGAGATCGATTAAGGTGATATACAGATCGAATCCCAACAGTGGCTAGGTGATCGATTGAGGTGACATATGGATTTAATGCCAACAGTGGCTAGGAGATCGATTAAGGTGGCATTTGGATCGAATGCCAACAGTGGATAGGAGATCGATTAAGGTGGCATTTGGATCGAATGCCAACAGTGGCTAGGTGATCGATTAAGGTGGCATTTGGATCGAATGCCAACAGTGGCTAGGAGATCGATTAAGGTGGCATTTGGATCGAATCCCAACGGTGGCTAGGAGATCGATGAAGGTGGCATTTGGATCGAATCCCAACAGTGGCTAGGAGATCGATTAAGGTGGCATTTGGATCGAATGCCAACAGTGGCTAGGAGATCGATTAAGGTGGCATTTGGATCGAATCCCAACAGTGGCTAGGAGATCGATTAAGGTGATATACAGATCGAATCCCAACAGTGGCTAGGAGATTGATTAAGGTGACATATGGATTGAATGCCAACAGTGGCTAGGAGATCGATTAAGGTGGCATTTGGATCGAATGCCAGCAGTGGATAGGAGATCGATTAAGGTGGCATTTGGATCGAATGCCAACAGTGGCTAGGAGATCGATTAAGGTGGCATTTGGATCGAATCCCAACAGTGGCTAGGAGATCGATTAAGGTGGCATTTGGATCGAATCCCAACAGTGGCTAGGAGATCGATTAAGGTGATGTACAGATCGAATCCCAACAGTTGCTAGGAGATCGATTAAGGTGACATACGGATCGAATCCCAACAGTTGCTAGGAGATCGATTAAGGTGACATACGGATCGAATCCCAACAGTTGCTAGGAGATCGATTAAGGTGGCATTTGGATCAAATCCCAACAGTGGCTAGGAGATCGATTAAGGTGATATACAGATCGAATCCCAACAGTGGCTAGGAGATGGAATAAGGTGGCATTTGGATCGAATCCTGACCGCAGCTGGGAGGTCATGAGGTGATGTACGGATCAGTGGCAGGAGTCAGAGTAGCCCCCAGACCTGGGTCAAATACAGAAATATTTTCTACCCTTATCCGGTGCATTGGGACTCTCAAAAAGTAAAAGACCCCACCTTCTGGCCCTCTTGGTTGGCTTAATTGCAACAGTCAAGATCAGTCGAGCACAGCAAAGTCTTGGTAAGGCGAGACCCCACCTCAGCTGCCAGACACATCTGAGCAGTCTGTGGTCTACAGGGGTTTGTCTGTACCATGCAAGACCTGTAGTCCTCATGCACAGAGACCTGCACAGCTCAACAGCAGTTGCACGTCGCTTGCGAACGCGTGGTAGTCCCCCTCCCACACTGACTCCATGCTACAACTACACAATCACAACTAACCAATCCAAACAGTCTTGTCAACTGTTCTTAATGACATCTGACCAAAATAACAACACTGGAATATAGCAAGGCATTTCTGCTAAATTGTGGCATTCTTGTTTTCCATCCGTGCCTGTAATTATGGTTAACGCAGTATTGTAAGAACGAAAAAAATTATGATTAACTGAAAAAAAAACAAACACAAATACCAATTCTACACAAATACCAAGGTGTTACATTATAAATATGTAGAAGAAATATTAAATGGGAGATGTGCACGTAATTGCATTCAGTTCCGCACAGTTAAGCTCGTGAAACTTTACCCTTTAAGCGCTCGGCTGGAATAAACACAAAAGGGCTCGGAAAACAGCGGCTAGCCGGGAACGCCACACAGCAGGGGCACACGCTTGCTCGCCAAAATGTTAATGAGTGCACTTCCGTTCAGTCACAATCAGTGGTGCTCAGTAATATCTACAGTAACCATTTCGCTGAGCAGACCTTGACATTTTTGCTTCGCTGTAAGCACATTCAGACCTGAAAAGCACACCTGTGGAACACTATACAGTGGGGCCCGTAAGTATTTGGACAGTGAGTGAGTCTTGAGTGTGTCCTCACCATCTTTGATTGAGGTGCACTTTTGTAATTCAAATTTTGAGAAAGGTTCATTCATTCATTCATTCATTAGGGCAGGCAGTTAGCTCCCTGCAGCATCCTGAAATCTATGACCAGACGGGACCACGCTCATTACAAACACCTATATTGAATATGACCGTTTTCCCGGTTAATTGCTGCACTTAAAAGCAGTTTTATTAGGAGCAAAATGTTAAAAATCATGAACATACACTTTAACGCACATCGGAGCATATGTTAACACGGTGTGACGTTTCCACAAACGCGGCCTTATGCTCCGTTTCTTATCAACAGCATGTGGCACCGCAATGAAATACTGTAGTGTCGCTCTCTCGTTTTGCTTGTTGATTTTTTATGAAACAAACTCTGCATGATTCCATAAAAAGGCATTTCTGTCTTTTCCCAGTTTAAGCCCCGAATGAGTGTCATATTTTACACGCAGAAAGGAGTCGTGCTGCGATGATTCCGGTACGACCTGCCTCCCCACCTGTCAAGACACCTAAATCAGCTCTACTCCTCCTTACGCTTTGTACACACAATCTTTGCAGTCTGAGATAGTTCTGAGATGACTCCTGAACAGTATTAGCTCCTGTCAACCTCTTTCAGAATCTGCATGTTTCACTTTCCGGGTTTCCTGTGTCCTCCTGAATGTCTATCCCTGTTCAAGATGCTGCACTCATGGCCGCTCACCAACATTCCCCTGTTGCTGGCAGCTCCTCCTCTTTGTACGTGTAGCAGGGTTAGCTTGGCGAGTTTGCTAATGAGCACAGTAAAGTGCAGTGCTAGCGAAGGCTCGGAGCAGGTTAGCGCGACAATGCTCCCTGATGACATAACCCTCAAATTCAAAAGAATCATTGTTGCTCTCGGCTGGAGATGACTTTGTCGTTAGCTGACCGGTAACGCGTTGGGGTCCAACAAATATTTGGACGAGTGAGAGGCCGGGGTTCAAATCCCACCACAGACTTCACAAAAATCTGTCTCTCCTTACATACGCGCGATCTTTGCTGCCCGAGATAATTCAAAGACCCTCTGATTCCTTAACAGTATTAGATTCTGTCTGTCAATCCTCTTTCAGAATCTGCATGTCTGACTTTCCTGTGTTCTCCTGAATGTCTATCCCTGTTCAAGAGGGGCCGACAGCTGCAGTAAAGATACTGCAGTGCTTCCCTTGCTCCCCTGCTACAGTGGCTGCTCACCACACTTGTAGTCCAGGCTGTGAGGGCGGCCTGTAGCTTAGTGGCTAAGCTACATCACTGAGACATTACATTACGTTATTGGCATTTGGCAGATGCTCTTATCCAGAGCGACGTACAGTTCATTAGACTAAGCAGGAGACAATCCTACCCTGGAGCAATGCAGAGTTAAGGGCCTTGCTCAGGGGCCCAACAGCTGTGCGGATCTTATTGTGGCTACACCGGGATTAGAACCATCGACTAAGCTACAGGCCGCCCCAGGTTGGACCTGGAAGGTTGGTGGTCAAAGCCACAGTGTGGCCACAATAAGATCTGTTGGGCCCTTGAGCAAGGCCCTTAAACCCACATTGCTCCAGGGGGATTGTCTCCTGCTTAGTCTAATCAACTGTAAGTCACTTTGGAAAAAGCTTCAGTGAAATAACAAATTACAAGTTCTGCAGTCCTGTGGGGTTGTGCTGCTGCCCTACAGACCGCAGGGCAAATGCCTTCTTTTCCGACTCGTGGTTGATGATGGTTGTTTATAGTGGACATCTTCTGACTCTTTAACTCACAGGACAGTTAAAGTTGACGTACTGTAGGTTTCCTGTACCACACTAGGCTGAAAACACGCTGTATATGCATTTTTTATATTGAAAAATGTGCTGTTCGTTGGCATTTTCATTTGGTTTTCAATGCACACAATTGCAGCACTTTGACAATGACAACAATAATATACATGCTAACACTACAAGGAAGATGAACATTTGTTTCTATGCAAGAGTACTTGACTCTTAAATAATGCTGCCATTCATCTATATGATCAAACCAGGTTTGTTTATCAAGCTTAGGTTTTTAAACTACAACAATAAGTCAATATCGTATAAAAGTCGCAATCAATTTTCTTACACATCGGGGGGGGGGACAAAGATTTAATCAGTTTTTATTCCCATTTCTGGCACGTGACAAACATGCGAGGAAGTGTCAGAACAAAGATGGTTCCAGGTATACATTACATTAATGGCATTTGGCAGACACTCTTATCCAGAGCGACGTACAGTAGATTAGACTAAGCAGGAGACAATCCTCCCCTGGAGCAATGCAGGGTTACGGGCCTTGCTCAAGGGCCCAACGGTCGTGTGGATCTTACTGTGGCTACACCGGGAATAGAACCACCGACCTTCTGCTCTTCCATCTTCACTCCCTCTGGGCTGAACTGCTAACCAAGGAAGACGATGGTATACAGATGGAACGGGCACTTCTCACCATTGGCATACCGCTGTTTGTCCAGGAGACATCTTAGGACTTGTTCGATGTGCATATGCTTGGAACACAGAGCGGTACATTTGCTAACCTAAATGGCATCACCAGGTATTCATAATGGGCAGAGGAAGCACTGAAGCACTTCTCCCTCTCAGATATGGACCAGATTGTTGGCGATCTGATGATCTTGTTTGGTGAAGAAACAGGAGCCCCTGAGCTATCTTTCTCTCAGCGGCCTTGGAGTACATCAACCGACCCGTCGTGAATCCACCGTTCCGTTAAGTACACCGTGAGCCAAGGAGCCAAGGCGCCAGGCCGCCAGCAGGCAGGAGATCAACAGCTGCCGGGGTTAGGCGTGCATCAACACCGAAATGCCTGATTTAGCCAACGACTGGCTAAAGAGCCCACACTCTTTGCGTCTGCATAAAGCTCTGATTGAAAGAACACTAAAACACTGCCACCTTCCAGGATCTGTGGGCAACAGACACCTCTGACACGGGTGCTAAGCACCGCAAAACTCTCGTCGCGCCTTCCTGGCCCGTTTCTATTCCGGAGAGTAGCCTGAGGAAACGCGTTGCTCACACATTTCCCGTTACAACAATGAAGAATAAAAATGTGATCGCGCACTGGCTAACATTACCAGGAAGCAATTAATACTTCTTAGTGGGTTTAATGACCGACGGTATAACAATGGCGCGTATCGTTCAGGAGCTTTTCCAATAACAGATCCCTGCTGGCAGGGGCTTCGCGTAATGTATTAATTGCGCTCTGGCTCGGCCCAATGCCACTATAAATATTCCCCGATCCCCCCCTCGACGCGGAATGTACCGGAGCCTCTACCCCTCAAACCAATGAGGATTAAATTAGAGGACATAATACAAGCTGTCTGCGTGTTAGCTCACTCCGTTAGCTGTGCTTACAGGCCAAATGGCTACCCCCCTGGGCTGGGGAGGGCATCACGACACTTTCATGTCAATTAGCACACGCTGATTTCTCATTATACTGCTTTATATTCTAAAAAATATGAATATATTTCTCATGTCGTACGCTGACTAAGGAATTAAACATGCAGAGCCTAATTACCGCACAGTAGTTATGATAATCTGGGGAAAGATACATTTGCCTTGGTGAAATGGTTTAGGGTAAAAACAAACAGGGGTCCACTGAAAATGGATTCATTTTTATTTCATTTAATGTTCATAAAAGGTAAACTTTTTTTTATTTTACTGAATTCGGGTAAGTGTTTGCTTGAACATTTGCACATAACAAATTAATTTTGAATTCAGCTGACGAATCATGGAAGAATCACTGAAACGAACAGATTTGTTCTTAAATCTCTTAAAACGAGTAATTTAGGAGAAAGTATTTTACCATTTATAAGTGTCATACGACCAGTCATACGAGTCATGCTTGCAGTGCATGTCAGAGCACCTTGCCTAGCACACCAAACTCGAATCAAATATTCAAACTAGGCCTTGCAGATCAAATATGAAACAAGATTCAGCAACTCCATTGCTTATTTCTCCCCTCAAATGTTTTCTGAAGCATACATAGTGGATTGTTTAGGAGAAAAATGAAAAGTAAAAAAAGTGTATCAAAAGTCTGCCATATTATGAGCCATTATTATTTTATTATTTTATTTTATAATTATAACTGCAGTTTACCCAACCGGGTATCAGTCATCTCTTATTCTCCTTAATCCCATTGGCCATCTATCTGAAGGAAACCATCTACAGTACCATATATATGCAAGGAATAATCCATGACAAGGTGGGCGTTAAAGGGTTTTAACGCACAATGCGGATTCAAAGAACCACCAAAAGCGATGCAGAGGTGGAGAACCACCCGTAGCAAAGCAATGTGCCTTTAAACCCTTTAACAGCGACCTTGGAGTGGATTACTCCATTCATCCCATGGTAATTTTAACAAAGATTCAAATATAAGCAGGAGTTGTTAATATTTTGGGGCAATTCCTTTTTTTGCTGGCACTAACTACATCAGTTAAGGTGGCAACTGTTTCAGCATGTTGCTATGGTTCCACAGCTTGGTTACGTTCTGCTCAAAACTGAGAACCTAATCAGGTGGCTGAGTCTGGTTTTATTTATTTTGTTTATCTTGGTTAAATTAAACGTCAATGTACGACACAATGTACGTTAACGTACGACACAAAACCATTCACAGTTATGTCAGATAGCAGTTCATCATTTTTAAATGCAAATAGCTTTAATGGCATGACAAAGTTGTGGTCAATTAAAAAAAAACAATTTTAACTGGTATCACACTGCTGGCTTTGGGTCTCTCCTTGTGGCAAACTGCAGGCAGGGTATTAATTTAGAACGGTGATTAGGCTTGACCTGGACTACCTGCCAAACGTTGAAAATTTAATCACACCAAGCGTCAAATCAGAATCAAGTATTCACCCGGACCAAGTTTTATAACGGACAACTTCATTTAGGACAGTTATCTGAAGTTAGCTGCGTTTCCTGAATCCATCATGGCACACTCATACGAGCCTTTTGTTCGAAAAAAGTATGAAAAGTGAATGACAAGAACAAGAAAATTCTTGCATGAGGCCCATTCATCAAGAAAAAGGGAGTATTTTCTTAGTGCTTCAACAGTTCACTCTTGCACTCATCCATCATCAGGCTCACCTCAGTTGCCAATCTGGCACATCTCCCCAACTGAATTATGACTTCATTAATCCAAATGTGCCATGGTGTATTTTCTTTCTACCTTAATATTCTAAATTCAATGGAAATATAAAAAAAGGTATATCATACTGATGTGTCGCACAGTAAATGGGGTTGCACAATTTAGAAATTCTTAGGCCGATATAAATAAGCAATATCCAGCTGCCCGTATTGGTCAATGCCGATATCTTCCTGTTTTATGTCACGAGAGAAACTGCACCTAAGAGGGAGGCTAACGTATGAAGGGGGGCAACATTGGCTCAGGCGGTAAGATCAGTCATCTCATTGGCTCAGGCAGTAAGTGCAGTCATCCCATTGGCTCAGGCGATAAGTGCAGTCGTCTCATTGGCTCAGGTGGTAAGTGCAGTTGTTGAGTGAGGTGTGCTTTGTTAGATCTGCTATCCTGCTGGTTTTCACATCAACCCTCCCACAACAGGGCAGCCTGCTCTAGCTGTTGAATGAGGTGTGCTTTGTTATGGTTGGAGCAAAAACCTACATGTCAGTGGATCTCCCAGAACAGGGTGGGGCAGCCTGCTCTAGCTGTTGAATGAGATGTGTTAGGGTTTGAGTGAAAGCCAACAGGATGGTAGATCTCCAGGAACAGGATTGGGCAACCCTGTACTGAGTTACTGTACAGCCTTGAATGTGACTGACTGGTAAAACGATACATTAAAAATTCATTTTAAATAAAAACCGGTTCAGATGACTATGACTAAGCGACATTTTGAGCTCATGTTTTCACTTTATTTACAGAATCAGCAGCATATCAGATGTGTCACCTCTCTAGCGTATGAATGCTGTGTCATCACATCGACCAGAATCCTAACGTTGAGGCGATTCTGAGAAGTTGATTTTCAGTTATTACTGCCCACATGTTACCCCCTGCATATATTAGTGCGTCCCCGACAGTATTATTCCAACTGAGAAATCAGCATGAGTAGGTGCATCAGAAGTGAAAGTAATCACATCAATGAGGCGTAAATGAAAAAGCGCATTTCCACAGAGGAAATCGTTTTAGCTCCAGGTGCTTAGAATCTAAAAGCATAACATATTGCATGGAATTCTGCATAGACAGAATAGACCGTTTTTTCACAAAACAAAGCATGCACGGTATATATTAAAGGGGTGCACAGCAAGGGCAGATCCGCTTCAGGATTTTGTGCGAACTTCTGCTCTTAATGATTTAATTAGCTAAATAATGTATTGAACAGACATTTGTATATGCACCAGCTACAGCTACAGACTGCAACAGCATCCTAAAGATCTTACTGTGTTCAAGTACAGGAGTGAACCAGCATAATTTCTAGAGCTGTCAGAAGGTAATTGGTTGGAACAAAAACCAGCTCGTTGACCGGACCTTGTGCACCCCTGTATTAAACATATTTTTTAAAGTTTGTCATCAAATAAAAAGACACCCAGTGACCACTTTATTAGGTAGACCTGTACACCAGTCTCTAGAGTTTGCGGACAATGGTGCAAAAAACAAAAAACATCCAGTGAGCAGCAGTTCTGCAGGAAAAACTGCATTGTTAATGAGAGAGGTCAGAGGAGAAGGGCCAGACTGGATGACAGGAAGTTGACAGTAATGCACATAACCACACAGTGGTATGCAGAAGAGTATCTCTGAACACACAGCGCCTCATAACTCTAAGTGGATATACTACAGCAGTAGAAGTAAAAAAAATCTAATACATCTAAATAAAAAAGACTAATAAATACCTAATAAAGAGCTCACTCAGTAACTGTTCTACAGCCAGGTCATTCACTCACAGAAAGGTCAAGGCCTCTCGTATATTTCAGATATGCTGAGTGTACATTACGGGTGTGAATAATGAAGCCAGATGTGCATTAAAGTGAAATTTTTTTGTTAATCAATTTATCTATATAAACAGTAGAACTGTACCCATTTTGATTCTTTATTTAAGGAATTACTGGATGCTCCCCTGACATTCTCACAGCAGGTTTCATACAATCCTCTTAATTTTCCCTTTCTTTGGCGAAATGTTCCTTTTCATCATTAGCTTTTATAATTAGTCTTACTGCTTGATTCGACCTGCCTTTGAAAGGAGATACCAATTCATATATATATATACACACCAGTATAGTGTTGGACTTTGCTATTGGCACAGATTGCTCTGACGAAAGAAATGTTTTCAAAATGTTGAAGTTGTCGCTTGTCAGTGCCGTGCCCCGTTCGCTGAAACTGTTGAGAGTTTATATGACAAAATCCAACAGAGTCCCTCACACGCAGGGTCTGAGAGCAGTTTGGGAAGTCATTCCGGTCCGATGGCCTGGGGTGGCAGCCGGCTCGGTGTGACCCAACAGCTTTTCGTTTCCGCGTTACTGTAGCACACGTCGTTGAGGCCAGCAGCGCTCTTCCCCGACACATTTTCGACCCGCTGCTGAGGGCCAACGCCGTAATAACTGCCCTCGATGAAAAACTATTCCTGAAACATTAGCAGTAATCCAGTTGGGGATTGACTGAGCCCCGGGTTATATTAACTGGCCCTTTTTCAGGGTCTGTTGCCAGGACCAATTTTCTCTTTGCTGCCAGGGTTAGCGCCAGGGACACATAATGGCCAGATGCCATTCTGCCTCACTGCCCCCGAGCACACAGAGCAGGCCTGCAGCCAGAGCGCTAACCTGCCAACACAGGCTTCAGGGAATAAAGGCCCACAGCGCTAATGCTAACACAGGCTTCAGGGAATAAAGGCCCACAGCGCTAATGCTAACGCAGGCTCCAGGGAATAAAGGGCCCACAGCGCTAATGCTAACGCAGGCTCCAGGGAATAAAGGCCCACAGCGCTAATGCTAACACAGGCTCCAGGGAATAAAGGCCCACAGCGCTAATGCTAACACAGGCTCCAGGGAATAAAGGCCCACAGCGCTAATGCAAATGCAGGCTACAGGGAATAAAGGCCCACAGTGCTAATACTAACACAGCCAACAGGGAACAACAGGTCCACAGCGCTAACCCAGCACCAACACAGCACCAACACAGGCTTCAGGGAATAAAGGCCCACAACGCTAATGCTAATGCAGGCTCCAGGGAATAAAGGGCCCACAGCGCTAATGCTAACACAGGCTCCAGGGAATAAAGGGCCCACAGCGCTAATGCTAACACAGGCTACAGGGAATAAAGGCCCACAGCTCTAAGGCCAAAACAGGCTACAGGGAATAAAGGCCCACGGCGCTAACGCTAACACAGGCTACAGGGAATAAAGGGCCACGGTGCTAACGCAGGCTACAGGGAATAAAGGGCCACAGTGCTAATGCAGGCTACAGGGAATAAAGGCCCACAGCGCTAACGCCAAAACAGGCTACAGGGAATAAAGGCCCACGGCGCTAACGCAGGCGACAGGAAAGCGGAGCACTTCCTGTTCCTGTGCCTTGACCCAGGCGGGGGCCCCTAGCTGGAATACAGAGGAGCCCCGGGGAGAGAGACCCTAGACCCCCAGTGCTGCATTCAGCCCATCTCCCCATACCCCATCTCCATGACAAAGGCCCATTCACCCAGTGGCAGGGTGAATAGCTGTTTTCGCCTCGCAGCGCCAGAAACCGTTTGGAGCGGCTCCATCAGTTACCTCCCTCCCCAGGCCCGGAATGCAAGTTCCCCCTGCCTACCCCCCCCCCCCGCCTCCCCCCTTCCCCATCTCTCATGAAAGGTGGGTCTGTTTACAGCCGGGGTGCGCTTCGGTTTTGGTATTCCATCTACAGTGTCTCCTCCTTCAGTGAAAATAATAAATTAAAAAAAACGAAATGCAGGGGCAAGCTGCAGAGATGAGTGTCATCAGTAGATGATCCAGACAAGCCGCATTCTCCTCCTGTTCTGTCTTTAGCGGCAGAGCAGTGATGTTGAGAATTATTTGGGTAACAAATTGACTCTAACAAGCAAGTAAGGAATGAGAACTGAATCAATCAGAGCAGAAAATGTCCACTATACCTCAGCTTAAAGCTTGCTACCTTTCCATCCCACTTCTCACCGATCAGATTTGTCATGCAATTCTGTTTTCCTTCACTGCTGAGAAAACAGCTCAAGGTAGGTTTTGAAACAGCTAGTAGCTGGTTGACCAGTTTAGACCAGCTCCCAGCATGACCAGCTCAAGCTAGGTTTTGAAACAGCAGACACGCTTATACGCAGCTAGACCAGCTTACGACCATCTTGACCAGCTAAAAAACTGGCATAGCTGGCATAGTGTTGTACTTTAACATGAGATTCATTCAAATATTGAGTGACAACAAAATGTGTTCAAGCCTAGATTTTGTACAGCATGGATACTCAGGCCTGTAGGAATACTCAAATGTAGACCTCAAGGCCAGACCTCATTTCTCATATTTTTTATTGCTCTTTTTTTACTAGCTCCACCCATCAGGAGAGGCTAGTAAAAGTGGGCAGAGAAAGAAATAAAGACAGGGAAATCAAAAAACGTGAATTAGGTTAATTTAATATCCTTGCTCCTTTAAATGTCAATTTCAGACGTGGCAGGCGGGGAAAGGTGGATCCGCAGGTCGATCATTTATATGTCAGGCTTTCCAAAAAAATACTTCTGCAAAGGATACGACAAGTATCTTAATCCAAAACGATTACGCATTGGACTCAGGCCGCCAACCCATCGCAGTAATGTGTGTGTGACCTGGTGTCACTCACAATTTCATGAACACAACCAATGCTTAACATAAAAATATATCTACATGTAATGTGTACTACGAATGTAATCAAAACTGCAGCATGGAATGTGTTTTTTAACAAGACGTCTCCCATATTAGCACTCTAGCAAGCAAGTACTCTAATTCTTTAGCGCATTCTCCCTTTAAGATTGCCGTTTACCCCTCGGTGAAGCTGAGAAAGAAGATTGCTGTGTTATAACAGGCGGTAAGTCTTATTGCTGATGACACAATTACAAGGGCTGTGTTTTAATGGGGCAATCAATGAGTCACAAAATGAAAGTTTAAGCCCATATTCACATTGCTGTCGGATAGGGCATGTCCCTCCCACACACCACGCATACATCATTATTTATCTTTGAGGTTGAACATCTTGCTCTTAGCAGCACACTGCGAGGAGCATTTAATGTCTTAAGAAATATTAAAAAGCAGCTTCATTGTTATAAATCTATAGTAGCTACACGATCAGTGGTTATACACTATTGTAGAATGACACTGTGGCTGTGTATTTCAATGTTAATGTTTAGTTTGTGGGTGTGCTTTTTTGTCTGCATTCATAGCTTATCCTGCAGTGCCAATTTGCCAGAATTTGGATTACTCATATACCCATTGCCTTAACATTGTTTGCATTGAGTTTCGCTACAAATTATGACACGTAGGCCTGCATTTGACTTGTAGGCCTAAAGGTTGAGTTTAATGCGTTGGCACCATGTCACTGGAGAAATTAAACACTCACTGTGCACTCACCTTATGGTTGTTCAGTTAACCATAAGGAGTGTCCCAATTAACCACCATTTGACAGCTTAGTTGCTTTCATTGGATTATATCCAACTCGGGTTTCTATTTTAGCTCTCAAGCCAATCATTTAGGCTAAATAAATGAGACAATTGATCAGAATTGACCATTCATTTGAAAACTGCCAACCTGAAATATTCAATTAAGGCAAATGCCTATTATGCGTACAATTAGGCCTATCTATGGATATGCTATTTGAAGCTGCTTACCAGTAACTGCAATTACCAAACAATACATCACTGTCATGACCATTCTGTCCTCAGTTAAGTGCTCAAGAAAGAGACAGGGAGAAATGTATTTTGTCCACTTCCCCTACTCCCGCCAGTCATTAAACCATACCTGTAATATTCATAAAGATATGGTAATCATACTACTCTTTTTTCCACATTGATATTGTCTTTCAAATGGGCCACAGAATGAAGTTTATTTTTCGGTTTTAAATTATGATACCGTTTGATTCACAGTTCAAAAACTGCAAGCCACCCGTCTCTCGGGTAACCTTCATTCTCCTGCCAGAGCACGGCCTGAAGCGTCTCGTGCTTTGTTATCGTGTCTTTTAGGTTATGCAGGGCTAGTTACGATCCTGTCGTCGCAGTCTATTGTAGAATTTTATCGTTCTAAAACTAAAATAAAAACTAAAAAAAAACGAACACGTCAAAACGAATTTAAAACTGGAGCAAAGTCTGAAATTATGAAAAGCAGAATTATATGAAACTGATGTAGCTATGAGTACTTCCTAGGAAGTAATGGGAGATAACAGAACGCACACGTGTCATGCTATTAGTAGGCTACATTGCACAGTGCTCTATGTTTCTTTCGGGGGGGGGGGGGGGGGTTGCAGTATGTAGCAAACATAATGCCATCGTATCATTATAGTAGCTATTGCCTCTGCGTTGTAGCAAATGTAGTGGTTATACGGTTATCATTTGGAGTTGTTCTATTATATATCCCGGCCATAAGCGGGCTTCTGTTTGGCAATAATACAGTAGTTTAATTATTTCATTATTATTACTTAAATTATTTGAGTATCTTACTAATAAAAGGCCATATGGTAACACACGACATACTTGATAATATTGTGGCATATACGAGCAATTCGAAACAACTTGGAAAAACTTGGATCTTTGCGCTTGTAGGCCTAAATTGTAATGCTCGCCGATTGTATTGTAGCCTAATCTACCACTGATAATGCAGATAATGATAATGAGCCGTTGCATCGTCACTTACAGTAAAAAATGGCCTATCCTAGCCTCCAAGTGTTCATTTGTAAAATCTACATCATGCACTAAATGGAATTTAAAACCCTTGCTTTGAAACAGTTATCCTCGATGACATTAATTTCATTTTTACATTCAGGAATTATTATTATTAATATTATTATTATTATTAGCGACTACCTTTTCTGTAATGCACCTGTTGGAGAGGTACTCGTTTTCATCGCCCCCTGTCGGCTATTATGATTATATACATAGATTGAACAGTGTTATAGTATCGCAAAAAAAATTTAAAATAAATAAATACTGTTGGCTACACAACACACATAGGGAAAACATCGACATTAGTATGTTTTCTGGGTGAATACTGGTCCGTTCTCAACACCGTTTTCCCATCTTGACATAAGAGACACAATAAAAACTTCATCGAGTCGACTACTCTTTCTGCAGCCGAATGAATGAAACGTGTTTCCAAAATCCTAATAATACTGTACATATTTGCAAACGGCAACTACCTGGCAGTCGGGTGTAGTAACAACAATGTTAGTTTTGGCTACGTTTTTCAGCTAATAGTTCTGAACATAATGGATAATGTGAGGATGGTAAACGCGTAGGGCGGTTAGGACCATGAGTAGGCTGGATTTCAGCGCACACACGATTTGTTTGTTTAACGGTGCAATGCAGAATTTAAATTTTTTCGAAAAACCATGACTTGATATTCAAACAGCCTGGAATTTACAGCAATTCCAAATAAAGGAAGAAAGTTGTCAATATCTTTCACATTTTAATGGGAATAAAAACTAATTTACTTACCAACTCCAATTTTTTCATCTTCTGTCGGTGTCCACATGATCCTGGTAAAATTCCCAAGAAATCAAAGCCCGGTTTCGTCGTTTTCATGGACGAGTATAGTGAAAGTTACACAAATCGCACAGATCTGAACACACAGAGCTATATTTCACGGTTTCCAAATAACATGACTGTTGAAAATGAAAATAAATTAAGTCGCCAGAGTCAGACGATTTCGTTTCTAAAACGACACATTTCTCCCCCTTTTGTAGCTTCTTGTCATGCAATCAACGCTGCGTTATCCGTAATCTCTGCCTCTCCACTTGTGAGTGAGAATCTTTCCCTCAACGCTATCAATGCAGCAGCATCTCCAACCAGAGCGAGAATAGAGACCGTTTATTTATTTATTTTTCTCGTCCGATATTCGCGATCCCCTCTCAGTCAGGCTACTCAAATCGGATAGCGGACTGACAGAGTCTGTAGAACCGATGTCATTGCAGTCGCAGATTTTCCGATAGATGACGAGTTGATCTCGTACGCACTGTCCTGATGAAATGCGTGTCTTTTTCACGACTGCAGAAGGTCTTGCTGTCTACAGGAGAGTAGCGGGTACTGGTTATTCCAATAGCCGCTGCAGCGCCATCTTTGCCCAGTCGCCGTCACATGACGCAGCCTGTCAAACAGCCCGGTGGGCACCCGAGACCCGCGCGCAGCCTTCAGTCCCCGCAGTCCACGAATAAAAAGCCAGCGTCGGGACAAGTGTACCAGGGCCAGTGATAATTCACTTTTAGAGCCGCATTAACTATTTTCACAGTAGGCTAATATTGTTCAGTCATTAGTAGCCAATAGAAAGAGCATTTTTCAAACACACTATCGCCTTCGGCGGCTTTCTATTTAATAGATAATTTTATTTTGTTTTCGCCCCCGTGAATGGCACTTCGTTTTAGTTTGTCATAACCATCCAGTCATGATGTTTCACACAAAAATGTATTCTGATGCTAAATTAACGGGAAAAGGTTACTTTTAAATAGCATATTGGCTCAGTTGATATTCTGCTTGTCGGTTACCAACACAATGGTGCTGCACTGCGAGGCTAGATCAGACCCGTTTCCTCTTCAGATGTCATTTACGGTACCGTTGAAAGGAGGTGATTGCTTGGGCCTGCATTTCTAAACAGCATGAACAGTTATAAAATTGGGTTAATGCGTTTGATTTAACAGTAATCCAGTAAACAGGCTATGCAGTGGTTCGTTTCTGTTAAATAACCCGTCAACATCTGAACAGGCTGTTATTTTTGGTCGAGCTCCATCTCTTACATTTATAATTATTTTTCTCGCTGTGACGACTGGGTTCTTAGCGGATTCCGACTATGGCTGATAGCTCTAACCACATTTTAATTTACTGCCATGAACAGTTCAATTTACCCAGTAGCTAATGCGTTTAACAGCTGACCTTCAATCACAGCTTTTTATAGGCTAAAAGTTATTTCGCGTATTTTTTATTTTTTTGACGAAAAAAGCGATCAAACGATATTTTAGTGTGAGAGAAATATTGTCTGCGTTTGATAGAATTTAAAAACTTGAAATTTGAGTCCGGGTTATATTATTCTTTCTGCTAGCGTTTGTATGTGTGTGCGTGCGTTCGCATGCTTGTCTTTGCCAAGACCTACAAACCAGACAGACCATGAACCAAGATACCAGCTCTCGTGTTATTTTTTGCTCAAATTGCTTTGTGTATTGGCTGAAATGCGCCCGTCTCCTCTACCAGACTTTCAGCTGCCTGGAGATCCCTTCGAGCTCCCAAATCCCTTCAACTGTGTCGGACAATGTAGATGGATTACATCACGGTTTTAGTTAGTCCATGATCAATGCCTACCTTAGTCGGAAGGGTCTGAACTTGCTGTCCGCTGTTTAAAGTTTCAGAGTAAAGGGAAAACGGGCATTAACCTTAATAACCAGGGCCATCCGTTCATCATTCTCCAATACCAAACAAAAGCCCTTTTGTTCCAAAAAGTTGCCAGTATGTTCAATTATTTATTCGTTATTCGTCTTTTCTATGCTTAACAGAATTACTACGTCTTCTGCTACTAGTGGCGCGCGCCAGCGGCACACCTCAGTAACCACATTGTCGTATTGTCCCTCTACAGTGTCTGTCCTGCGATTAGGCATTCGTTTATTTGTGCCGCCTTAAAAAAAAAACGAGCTGTACTGCTTAAATGTTATGCTGTGCTGCTTGGTGATGAAGTGAATTCCCATTCTTCAGATCAATGAACTACTAATGCTGCTACTGGTCTTTTCCAGAGCGGCCCATGAATGGAGGTTTGTGTATTAGCGTAGTCAGTGCGATACAGCTCGAGCTGTGGGCATTCATAAGGCTGCAAGGCAGTTCCACAGTGGCTGCCATACCCCGTAACAATGGGCCCCGCGACAACACTGGAGCCCTTATTTAGTATTAAGCTACTTCTTTGTCTGGTTCCTCCTAGTTGTGCGCATCTATCTGTGGATGTCGTTTGACTCCGTTCACATCGATGGGATGGGAACAAACAGGACCACACAGTGTACAGTCACCATCTTGCATCTGCATTCTAGCTTGAGAATGATTTTGATTATTAATGAATCCTTAGGCAAACTGCTTGCAGACTGGCAGCATTACGTTTAAAATGAGAAAAAGGTAGTAGCACCACTTTGGACTCCAGAGGTAGGGGGCCAGAGAGCGAGTTCATGTTCAGACTACAAAATATGGAGAACATAAATCAATATACGATAAACAAACAGCTTACCTTCTCCCCTACAGTATAACAGACCCTGACAGACATGGGCACATACTGAAATTAAGAGTTCTTACCAAGGCAGTTTCCTCTTCATTTGATGGTTTCCTAATTATCCACAGATGCTTCTAGAACAATAATATTGACTTGTCCTTGGAGAGGCACAAGGTGCACTGGCCCTCATTTCTTTATTAAAAGCAGCAAATAAGACCCAGGAAACCTAGTGAGGTGAGTTATGTGTGTAATCAGCGGTTTCGATTATTTAATTATGAGTCAGAAGGGACACCAGCAGAACCTGAATCTCTCCATTGGCAAGCATTGATACCGCTGTTCCACTCTAATGTGGCCCTCACTCCTGGTCCTGGAGAGCCGTAGGGTGTGCTGGGGCCCTCACCCCTGGTCCTGGAGAGCCGTAGGGTGTGCTGGGGCCCTCACTCCTGGTCCTGGAGAGCCATAGGGTGTGCTGGCTTTTGTGTTCCTCAGCAGTTACTTGATCAGTTTAAGCAGTTCATTATGCTGTTAGCTCACCTGACCTGGTTTCTTGGGTCTGAATTGGTTGCTGATATTAAGATGAAAACAAAATCCTGCAGCTGTCCAGGAGTTCAGCAGTCCAGGACCAGGAGTGAGGACCAATGCTGTAGTGTATTTCATTAGAACAGGCGGCCATTTTTACATTACATGTCATTTGGCTGACGCCTTTATCCAAATCAACTTACAGTTGATTACACTTAGCAGGAGACAATCCTCCCCTGGAGCAATGCAGGGTTAATGGCCTTGCTCAAGGGCCCAATGGCTGTGCGGATCTTATTGTGGTTACACTGGGGATCGAACCACCGACCTTGCGGGTCCCAGTCATGTACCTTAACCAGCCATAACCCTAGTCCTGTAGATCTGCAGGTTTGCGTGGTCTTTTCTGCAACCACAGTTGTTGTTGTTTTTTTACCACCTCTCATACCGCACTTTTACTTCCAGCTATATTGTCCTTCATTGTGGGGGAAATACTATGAAGTCTGTGGAGATTTCAGTTAAGGGTTCAGTTCAGTTTAACTCCAGTCCTGGAGGGTCACAGTGTCTGCAGGTTTAACTCCAGTCCTGGAGGGCCGCAGTGTCTGCGGGTTTAACTCCAGTGCTTGAGGGACACAGTGTCTGCAGGTGTAACTCCAGTGCTGGAGGGACTTTCAATCAGCAGGCAATTAAGGCCATGGGAATAATGTGTATGGAGTCTTCAGCCAATCAGTGACTTACATTAATCTGATACAAAGCCAAAAGCAGCAAACACTGGTTAGTGTGTGTGTGAGAGGGTGAGGTGCAGGGTTTGGGTGGAGGGGACAGCCCAGCACGTGGAGTCTGTTCAGCTGCAAACAGCTACAGAGACATAAACGCAGAGGCGCACGATGGAAAAGGAATCCACATAGGCTGCCGTCCCAATTACATCTTTCACCTCCGTACCAAACAGGGGAACCTTTCCTCTAGGGCAGGCCTGACTATGGCTGCTTTTGTGCTTTCGGTGCCCCAGGACTCCAGCCTTAAAAAGGGACGGCCATTATTCATGCTGTCTCATTTGCATGTTGGTAAATGAAATCATGTTGGGGGAATTCATTTTTTAAAGTTTAAGGTACAACTGCGTTAAAAGAAACATCACTTTTAATTTGCATCTGTTGACATAATTAGGGTAAACAGTAAACACGGTTCTTTACAGAGGGAAAGTACCGAAGGATTAACTTTTTTTGTGTGCGGTTGAAACGGTCAGAAGCAGGATGTAATGTCCCACAGCGATTGAAAGCACAAGACTCTCCTATTCAGCATTCAGCTCACATAGAACATGGTTAAAAGTGTAAAAAGTCCAGCTCAATAATATATATCCTTCGACTCTCTCATACAGCCCGGAGTACAATTCCCATACAGCAACACTGACAGAAATCAATAGCAGAATAACTTAATATAAGACTTGCGTCTTCAGAAACCACAAGCCTCGGAGCCTGAACACTTTGAGTGACTTTGAGCTACAGTCAAGAGTACATTTTGTGGCCACATTTTAGAGATTCAGCAGATTTAGGAAGCTATTACTTGAAGGCATGAATGCTGACATAAATTTCCAGAATAGCTTTTTTTTGTGTAGAAAATGGAATGTTATACAACAGTTAGTTCCGGTCGAGTAATTTGATTGGACAAGAGGCATTCCAATATACCGTACAGCATCACTCTGACCTCATCAACATCTGAGATCAATCCACATGTTTACAGAATTCTATTAGCTACTGTAACTGTAACTGTCTCAGGTTGCTAGGTAACCCATCTCGCCAGCTAACTAGTCAGGCTTTGCATTTGTTAAAAGGGTTACCTGGAGACAGGTGGTGTACAGTACTATTTTTTGTTGAAACAGAATAAAGTCAATCTATTTTCTCAAATTATTGTCTCAAAGAAGCATTACTTGATAAGTATCCTTGTCTGTAGAGCTGTCATATAGCCATGACGATATTGCATAATTACACATCTACATGCAAAAGCAGCTTTTACGATATCAGGGCTTGCATTTTAACATCTGATTGTACCTGAGTACAATCTATGATATATGGCACAATGGGAGGATTATGGACATGGACAGTCTATTTGATGGATATTTCAAATGACATCAAGATTACTCAACACTGAAGAATACTAGTGACTTAGATATACTGTGAGCAATGAATGTGCCAAACAACAGCTCGATGAAGTTAAAAGTTCATCATAAATGTGAAAACTGTGAATAATAATAAATCACACTGTAAACAAAAAATTCAACAATACTAGGCCTACACATCTATGGCCTGTGACTGGTATGAGAGCCAAAAAAAGTGGGAGATATTGTCAAGAGTTATAGGTGAAAGAAAAACGTACACACAAAAGTAAAAGAAGAAGAAAATAATCTTGTACATTATTTTAGCTATTTTATTACTTGTATTTTGGAACTTCAAAAAACATTATTGTTACTTTTACTATTTAATAAGAATGCTATCTTGCTTTGTACAACTACAATAACTATCTATGAATTCAGTTCATATCTAATGCAGGAAAATTACAGATATTGATATAAACAATAATCCTTGAAGTTATTTAAAGTGCATTTCACCAAAGTCTTAACAGACTGTATATTCAAAACAAAATGAAAGATGAAAAAAACAATACAGCAATGAGAAAAATGGCCAGAATCAACAACACTGATTTATACTCATGGTAGGAAGAAGGAGAGCGTCTCACTGACGAGGGAACGGTATTCCAGAGGTACGGAGCATCGTATGGGAATGCTGCTCTGCTCCCTGCGGATTTTTATTGAATCTGGGAACGTGATGAATTTCCTGCTTACTGGGAGTGCAGGGTGTGTGTTTGTGTATAAAATGTAATATGATTAGGGGGGTAAGACCTCTCTATCACCCGTGCATATTTCCCCCTGAATATTATTATATATTAAGAATATATTAAGACAAAGCATTCAATAGGCTATATGGTTACAGTACTGACTGATGAAAGCTAACGGTGTTCACTCGTATGTAAAACCGAAGCAGAGAAAACAGGCAGGAACTGCTTATAGATGGGAATCGGGGAGATGCAGGTCTTGCCCTTTAAACTGGTCATGTCTCCGCACCGCAGGAGATCCAATTAAAATAAAGGGAATCGGCTTCCGACTGGCAGGGATCGTTCAATTAATTGCGCGACAGTTGATCAGCGAAAACAAAACGAAAACAGGTTGAGAGCAATGATTGGGTCAAAGGTTGAAACTTGTAAGGGCCTCACCTATTGCAAGCTCAGGTCACTGCTAGTCACAAAGGAGATCATCCCTAGACACCCTGTGTCACTGTCAGGCAGGGTCAACCTCGCCAGATGTCATGTTCAAACTCCTAATATCTAACAGCAAATCAAACTCACCACATACTCTCAGCTCGTACGAGCTTTCAGAATCTCAGAACAGAGAATACCAATGCCCAGACCACCTGCTCTCTGTGGCTTACCATGACAACTGTCATTATGCAGTCTACTATAGGCCCAGCACAAACACCTGTAAGAGCTTTTTATCTGCTTGTGCCAAGCCTAAAAATGGCCTCTGGTACACTGGTAACCCTTTTAGTCCCCAGAGTGCTATAGTGTATACAGAGTGCAGAGTGTAACTACCGTGAACTCTGAAGAGTGGCACTCTCTTTTCAACCAATAAAAATGACTGCTATACCATTGTTTTGAGCCCCTGTTAAAACCCTAACCCTTTTCTCAACCAAAGCCAAAGCCCTTTGGGAAGAGCCGAACGTTGTCCAGGTGTGGCCTGGCGGAAAGCGGACACATCAGCCAGGCGGGCGGTGGAGACAGTGGTCCTGGAGGTTAGCCAGGCTGGAGGTGCCCGACCCCGCCGCCCCAGCAGACCTGCCCCAGAACGGACTCCCACATCCTGGGCAGTGGAGAGGGTCCGGCCTCCCACCATCCGCCCGCCCACTCCGCTCAAACTCCCGCCCGCCCACACAGGGCCGCTGCGATTGGCCGGCTGCCAGGCTCATGCGGTGCTCGTCGCCAGCCAAGATCTGGCAGGGTAGGAGGTTTTTTTTTTTCTAGTTCAGGTGGAGGACTGGGAGTTCTCTGAACTTCTCGGAACTTTCCACACTGTCCCGTGTCATCGGGCATGAGCCAGTCAGGCGGAAGGGGGTCCTGACTGTGTGAGGTATGGTGTTGGTCTTGCTCGACTTCAGTGGGCTATGACAGCTGTGACATTTGATTACCCTGCAGAGAAAAACAGCTCAAGCTAGGATTTGAAAGAGCTGGTAGCTGGTTAACCATTTCAGACCAGCTCCCAGCTAGATATGGTTTAGCTGGTTGTCCAGTTCAGATCAGCTCCCAGCTTGACATGATTTGACCAGCACAGCTATGACAACCAGCTACCAGCTCAGACAAACCAGCTCACAAGCAACCAGCAGTAGCTAGTTGACCAGCTCATACCCAGCTAGACCAGCTTCATGACCAGCTTGGCCATGCTGGTTGACCAGCTCATACCCAGCTAGACCAGCTTCATGACCAGCTTGGCCATGCTGGTTGACCAGCTCATACCCAGCTAGACCAGCTTCATGACCAGCTTGGCCATGCTGGTTGACCAGCTCATACCCAGCTAGACCAGCTTCATGACCAGCTTGGCCATGCTGGTTGACCAGCTCATACCCAGCTAGACCAGCTTCATGACCAGCTTGACCATGCTGGTTGACCAGCTCATACCCAGCTAGACCAGCTTCATGACCAGCTCAATTTTCAAGCTGGCATCGCTGGATTCTACAGCAGGGGTGGATCCTGCCCGGAGCTTGGGCTACGGTGGCTGTCCCGTTTGTACAGAGACACCTCCGTCTGCTGGAAAGCAGCTGCAGCCCTGCCGCGCTTTCGAAGGTCCTGTTCTCGCAGATGTTTATTACAGGCAGAGGATCGGGCCGTAGTGCAGCACTGTGAAGAGCGATGCAGGCCCTGTGGGATATTTATGTTTCCACTCCAGCCAGCTTGCTATATATAATCACTACTCTTTCCTGTAGCGATAGGCCTACGCCATAAGCACCAACAGATCATCCAAGTCCAACTCATCCACTGTAGAATTAAAGGCATACTATGCAGGATTTTGTTGCCTTGCTGTGGTCCTGTGTTTACAATCAAAGACGTCTTCTCCTCCTCCACCCTCAACCCCGCCCACTCACCAATGTTTTTTTTCTTCTATTTCGTATCAGTTTTGCTATTTTTTATCTTTACTGTAGATCTGTTTTTTTGATGGCTGTCGCCAGTGAGGAGAAGCAATTCTAAGGTTGACTCTGGTTGGATTTTGAAATCATGAAATCATCAACGCACCGTACTTCTGTCGACGCTTGTGCTCCTTTACTACAGCCGTCGTTGTTTTCTGTGCTTGGCGCGGCAAACATCACTTCTGTGTTTCCCGTGGTTAACACAACTGCAGAATTTGCCTCTGTACCCCCACTGGTGTGGAACGCCATGAAATGAACAGTTCTAAGCCATAATGAGTTAGACACGGTTGTATTCAATGCCATGTTTCGCAGTGGTTCAAAACCTGAGTTTGAGTTGCTTTCTTATCCTGTATACTCCCAACCATAGACAACTTTCCTGTTGTAGGCACAGGAAAAACACATGAATGTGGCCTGCCTGTTGTTGGTGATGTGCCTAGTTTTGCTCAGTGACCCACAATCATGTGCACAATTGCTCTTGTCCATCCCGCTCCTGGGGGCCTTTGCCCTGTCCTTTTGGGCACCTGGAGGGGCAGCTGCTGGGGGCCTCTGCACAGTCCAGTCAGGCACCTGGAGGGGCAGCTGCTGGGGGCCTCTGCACAGTCCAGTCAGGCACCTGGAGGGGCAACTGCTGGGGGCCTTTGCCCTGCCGGGCACCTGGAAGGGCAGCTCATTATCTCCTGGCTGAACCCATGTGTAGACATACCCCAGCTCTCAATAATTAACTGGACACAACCATTTTGGGATGTGACTTGCACAAGAGATGTATGCATGCATGTGATTGACTGCTTAGATGTGTGTATGTATGTATGTATGTATGTATGTATGTATGTCTGTCTGTCTGTATGTGAGTGAGTGCATGCATGTGTGTGTATATGAGTGAGTGCAGGTGTGTGCGTGTGTCTTGGGTTGATTAAAATCAATGGGTTGATTTGAAACTCTTTAACTAGTGAACAGTGTTTTTAGTAGAAAGTCCAGGGAGCTAGCTGACTACTGGTGTTCTTATAGCACACACGACATTGTCCCTTGTTATATAGTAGGCCTATTAAGTGTTGTGTTTAACCAGTTAATCTCAGATAAATCATACATCACAACAGCCCAATCCTTTTAATCTCTCCAATTAATCTCTCCGTCTGTCTTCTTTCCTATGAGGAGAGGTTTCATGATCATGCCCAGTTGTAGATTGGGAAGATTGCCCTTGAACATTATTTAATGGTGCAACAGGCCTACCCTTGGTTGCTGCCCCAAGCCAATCTGTCTCCTGTGGGAATTACTGCAGTGCAGCCACTGCTGAGTCATGACAAGAGAAGAAGAAATAAAGATTAGGCCACAGAATACAGTGGGGGAAGGAAAGCAAACCTCATTTTCTTCCAATTTGGAAATATGTGTTTGAATTTGTAAGAGTACAATCATGCCTTGATCTTTTATTTATCCTTAATTTAGCCAGTACACCCACGAGTGCGTTATTTAAATCTACAGTCGCTCGCAAATTGTAAAGTATTTGCAAATTTTGGAAGACTGTCCGGCTTATCGCGAATGGCGACATTCTTCGGGACCGAGTTATTCGTGTATTTGCTTTCTGTGTGAGACTGCGAGAGCCATCCGTCGAACATATCACGGAAGCCTTTCCTGTCTACAGAACCATTTGTTTCAGAGAAGCCGCATTCATATTGGCGTCCGCGAGTCGCGGAGGCATGGCTCTATCGTTCCTGGCCATGATGAAGACGGACAGACCGGGGCTGGGATCAGTCTGCCCCCGTGTCCGCCAATCATGTCGGGGCAGGAGCATATCGAAGGAAAGCAATCAGAGCTGTGTGGCTTGTAGCCATTCCACGCAGGTACTTGCCGTTACACGCTTACCCTCCATCACACAAGCTCAAAGAGGCCTCTCCACAAAATCAAAACACTCCACTCACGCACTGCTAGTCTGCATATTGACAAACCGGAGCATACATTTTTGCTCAATCCGTAGCTCAGTTGCGTACGGTTCCTTTGCAAACCCATAGAAAACAACCCGTTTTCACTTTCAAAACTGTAGCCTTTATTTGAATATTGTTTTGGTAATGTATTGATTATTCTCAGGAAGCGCCAAAAGAATTTAAGAGAATAAACACTCCGAACATGAAGTAACCATGGTGACGCAACAGACAACCTCCTCGCGTTTCTTAAGGTTAATAACAGTGCTGATCTGGTTCACGCAGGGCATTGCGAGCGGGTAAGACAATAGGCTACCTGCTGAAATGAGTAGGCCGTCTAGGCTATATTTATGTGCAGTTTATGTTCCAGTAAACATCAGGCTACTCCCTTCAGCTCAAATGAAAAGCTGTCGGACAGAAACAGATAAAGGTAGGCTTAGCCTTTGTCGAGGCATTTTTGTTCCGCCGTTTTACCATTTATTAATGCCGCCGGAGAGACGTGACATTCAAAATAAACGGTTTTTGTAGATCCGTTCTGGCTCCCACTCTCTCTATTCCCGTGCCTCCGTTCTGGGATACATCCGCGGGTCACGGTCAATTAGGGCTGTGGGTAAAAAGGGTCACGAAATGTGCGCGGCAGCACCTCCTACCCGAGGTGGAAAAAGCCTCTGGGAGGCAGATCTGTAACATCTGCAAGTCCTTGAGGCTTATGAATAGGTGTCGTTAAACTATTTACAGCCTGTCCAATAGCCTATTATTTGTAGTAGTATTTTTACAAGCGCAATATTAGTAGCGTAGACCAAGCTATTTTTGGTGCTACAGGGAGTATTATTTAATTGCAACTGTTATTTGTTCTTACTAAACTTAAACTTTGAAATCATATACAATGTGTAAAAAATACATTGCCATCTGCAATGAAATTGTGCCAAAATCTAAATCTGTTTGCACCTTCCGAAATGATCCGATTGATTTAAATTATGCACCAACAACAAACAGGTCCAGCTATTTTCTAAATTCAAGGCACAGTGCAAGTTAATAAAATAAAATAAATTGTAGTGAGAGCGACTGCCCTCTTCCGTGAGAAGTGCGAATGACAATCTTGCGCAAATGAAAAGGCAAAACCAGTTTAAAATTGTAAAACATCCATTGTTGACAGGCGGTCAGCAGGAATAAACGTCCGGCGTCTAGGCGCCAGAGGCTCAGGTCCGCGCGGACTCGACTCTCATTTCCTTTGTGCGAGAGAAGGCAGAATGGATCTACCGGCGACACTGAGAGAAAAGTGACTTTCTTTTCCAATTTCAGTACGATCCGTCTCCTGAGCGCGCTGCGCGTTCCCACAATGAAAGCATTTTCTCTACTCTCTCAGGAAATTGCGTCGTTCAACCTGGTGAATAGTCTGCAGCCTCTAGAGCCAGGTGAAATTCCATTACCCACCACGCTGAATACGTCCATATGGACTCTGACACCTCTCCCACCTACACACATACCACCGGAGCAGATTACGCGGCCGCGCGTTAGGCTACTCGGTGACAGCAGGCGGGCGGGTCGAGCTTGCTTTAATTCGGTAAATCAAGTACGTAGTATGGACCGACCGAGCTTTCCTGTTGCGCGGCTAACGGTCGTGCAGCCGTGACAATATCACACTTGCCTCAATATCAGGTATGAAGCTTATGACCAAGGATTGTGATAAATTACCCCTGCTAGTAGATTCTTGGACTGGCTGCGTCAAGCCACTCCGAGGGAAATTGAAAGATTAGAGGCGTTTGTGGCGACATGGTGGCGCGTAGGCTGTGTCCTAAGGTAGGCTACGCCGACTATACATGTTCAGGATGTACCGGTATTTCGCATTATATCAAGGTAAATTTGGCCCACCTAAAACACAGGGCACCTTTCAAGAATTGGCAAACACCAAAACATACATCGACATTTAATGCTTTTTCCATTTTTGTCCAATAAAAATAGTAATTCCTTGCATTTATATAGCGCTTCTCTCATACTCAAAGCGCTTTACAATGATGAGGGGGAAACCACCACCAATGTGTGGCACCCACCTGTGTGATGCACGGCAGCCATTTTGTGCTGGAAAGCCCAGCACACATCAGCTGAGGTCTCAATTATAGCGTAGTACAATTACAGCTATTTAAATTGGGGAATAATTAGGTCACAGGTTGAGACTCTCCCAAAGTGCAGTGTCCCAGCACAACACTGGGGCATATTTGACCCAAGATTGCCCCCTACTGGCCCACCAGGGCCATTTCCAGCAGCAACTCGAGTTTTCCCAGGAGCGCTCCTGACGAAGCGCTAACCGTGCCCACACCCTCTTAGCTTCAGCCAATCAGCAGTAGCAGGGCGCCTGGTGGCAGACATTTTGGAATGCCCAAACAGTCACCAAGCGGCACTTGGCGTCACAGCGTAATCGAGAAGTCTGGCTTACGCAGACACACATCGGAGGAAGGACCGGTGTACAGGTCAACATGTGGATCAGGAGTGCCTGCTTCATTCAATTTCACTTGTATACCAGCCCTGAGCCCAGATATCATGAGGTAACAAACTCCAAAATGGGAAGACAAACCTTCAAACAGTTTCAAGAAAAACTTTCAAGACAACAGTGGTCCTCACTCCTGGTCCTGGAGAGGTGCAGGGTGTGATGGCTTTGGTTTTCCCCTGAATATCAGCAGCCAATTCAGACCCAAGAATCCAGGTGAGGTGAGTTATTTTAATTATCTGCTTTCATTTATCAGTTAAGTGCCGAGTAACAACGAAAGCCAGCACACCCTGCAGCTCTCCAGGACCAGGACTGAGGAAAGGGGCTAAATACTCATACCAAGGACCAAAAGAAACCCTCTGTGAATGGGACTCTTGGCACTTCAAAGAGCTTGTTCTTGTCATCGGTCAAAAATCAGGCGCGGATATTTTTTTTCCCCACAGAATAAGAGAATCATTGCTCTTCACCGTTGGAATGCGTGTGTGCCTGTGTGATGAAACTCTCGTCACTGTAAACAAGGTGATTCATCCTTGCGGTCTTTCGGGCCTGCTTTTCAAAAACGACATGGCGCCATCTGGCAGGTCTACACCAGTACTGCAGTCCATTACACTTTCATTTTGATTCTTGCAATAAAATGACGAAACAGCATGTTGTTACTCTGTCGAGTGTTAATGGACTGGAAAAAAATCTAGAAAATAAAGACATTTTTATTTATTATTTTATGGTAAAAATAGATTTGATACAGGTTGTACATTTGCCATTTTCAATACCTTTAACATTATAAAATCGAATTAAAATCAGTCAAAGCAAGCATACCCTCTCAAGACAAAGAGAGAAACACTATTTGTGAAATTAAGACTTGCACTAACACATCTTTCCACAAACCAGTTTTCCTTTTTGTCAAAATTGACATTTTAACCAGTTTCTCCACTGAACTCAAAAGTCATCAAAGACAAAAAAATTAATTCTGCAGCCCCCTCATCTGTCCACAGTCGACTACTGAAGATGACTACTGGCCCCTTAGGTTTGTGAGCTCATGATTAATTCCAGATCCAGTGTTGTATTTCATTTTAATACTCTCAGTAACAGAGGACAAATTAAAACATGCACAACTTGGCGACTCCCAAGGTTTCAACTGATTAAGGCGTTTTATGTAAAATAATTTCTCAGAATAAATTAGCATTCCTCGTTCGTTTTATCCTCATGACATGCCCACAGGGAGTTTATCCGAAACCCAAATTAAATGTGTGCCGCACACCAAGTCGTCTGATGCAATGGCCCTCGAGTTTTCTGATCCCTGACTGTGAGAAACATTGGCTAGTCAGAATGGCTTTAATATCGGGGAACCACATTGGGTAATTACTTGCGGAAGCCTTCATTGGAAAATTTGAAAGACTGAAATACAAAATGGCGTGTTTTTTTTTTAAGCAATACTGCTCTCTCACATGAACACAGGCGGTAAAATCCTGAGACGGCCGGCAGTGGCGGTATAGGGCATCGTGGCCACTAACACGAACGGCACAGCGGAAGCAGGCAGGGATTGGAGGAGCCAAAATGGCCGTGGCTTCAGCTACAGGAAATGACACGTCTCTGACGGTCCCCCTCCATTATGTGTGCTCGGATCAATGTGTACTAATGCGAAGTGCTCTTCAGCAAGAGACCTCAGGCCTAGTCCTTGGGAGTCTGACCCAGTTATCCTGGGTTTCGACCTGAAAACCCGGGGAGACACGCTCTCTACCCAGAAGGCCCTGTGGTTCTTCAGGGCCAAAGCTGGGGGCCCTTCTCTTGAACAGCTCGCGGGTGGCGTTTCCCCCTCAGACGAGCATTTGCCCTGACTGTAACTGCCAAACTGGGCACCGCGGGTTCGACAAAGCGGAGTTGGGCAAACACCACGGGGTCCCAGAGAAAGCCGTTCCAACAAAGATTTTAATGAAATTCCAAAGAAATATATTACGTGTACATTCAGGTTCCCCACCCCCCACCCCCTCGGCATTGGATACTGTCAGCTCAAACACTCGTAAAGCCACACATAATGTGATAAAAAACTAAGCTTTTTTTTCTTTTTTTGTTGTTTTTTTGTTTTTAAAGAAAGGCTATAATACACATGTGCTCCGGTCTGTGCGCCGGGGCGGGGCCCGTTTTGGGGGGGAGGGGGGTCTGTCCCACGCTGAGTGGGGCCCCCCCATCCACTCTGTGGCCCCTTCGGATTCGCGCTCCTCCCTTTCGGTCCCCCGGGCGCCCCGTGTGCGCCCGCTCTTCTCTCCCTCCCGCTCACGATGCCAATGTCAGTTCAGTTCCGCTTCCTTCGGGAGCGTCATCCTGCAGGACCCTCCCCTCTCCCCTTCCCCTTCCCCTCCCCTGGCTGGGGCGTGGGGGGGTCTCCTGTTGTCCTGGTTACGCCCGCCCGTTCACTCGTTCAGGGACAGGATGATGTCGTCCTCCAGGTCAGAATTGTCCGAACTGTCCGCTGAAAGAACAAAAAAGAAATAATTTTCCAGACGTGCGTTCGAGACAGCGAACAGGCAGAGGGTGAGTCAACATGTCAGTGAGCCTTTTCCAAGGGATTTACAATGGTCTTGTAACGATTTTTTACACAAAAATCTTACCTATTGTACCTTGAAACAGTACCTTACGAAAAATAATGGCTGAAATGGTTAAAATGTGGTTGAAGTGCGACGTAATATTTTTATTAAAACAAAAATATATAATCAGAAATACTTAAGGCCATTCCCCATGAAAATGGACTCCCAGTCTTTGTAAATGTTGTCCCTTGTATTGGCCCAGCTGCCAGGTCAAATACGTCTTGATTTTTGATTCAAATACTTTTCTTCACTTCAATGAATTAAATCCAAAACCATTATGTATTTGACCCTGGTATCAAATAAACCCCCCAACATGTAGGCTACTGATGTGTAGTGATTTTTTATTTGTCCACAACAGTTAATTAGGGTTAGTTAAGACACCAACAGTACAGCCACTACTTACTGTTCAAACACCAATATTACAGTCCCTACTCACTGTTCAAACACCAACAGTACAGCCCCTACTCACTGTTCAAACACCAACAGTACAGCCCCTCCTCACTGTTCAAACACCAACAGTACAGCCCCTTCTCACTGTTCAAATACCAACAGCCCCTACTCACTGTTGAACACAAACAGTACAGTCCCTACTCACTGTTCAAACACCAACAGTACAGCCCCTACTCACTGTTCAAACAGCACAGTCCCCAGCTGAATAGTCTCTACTCACTGTTCAAACAGCACAGTCCCCAGCTGAATAGTCTCTACTCACTGTTCAAACAGCAGCCTCCACTCACTGTTCAAACAGCACAGTTTCCACTCACTGTTCAAACAGCACAGTCTCTACTCACTGTTCAAACAGCACAGTCTCTACTCACTGTTCAAACAGCACAGTCTCACAGCACAGTCTCTACTCACTGTTCAAACAGTACAGCCCCTACTCACTGTTCAAACAGCACAGTCCCCAGCTGAATAGTCTCTACTCACTGTTCAAACAGCACAGTCCCCAGCTGAATAGTCTCTACTCACTGTTCAAACAGCAGCCTCCACTCACTGTTCAAACAGCACAGTCTCCACTCACTGTTCAAACAGCACAGCCTCAACTCACTGTTCAAACAGCACAGCCTCTCTACTCACTGTTCAAACACCAACAGTACAGTCCCTACTCACTTCTCAAACACCAACAGTACAGGCCCCCCTCACTGTTCAAACACCAACAGCCCCTACTCACTGTTCTATCACCAACAGCCCCTACTCACTGTCCAACACAAACAGTACAGCCCCTACTCACTGTTCAATCACCAACAGTACAGTCCCTACTCACTGTTCAAACACCAACAGTACAGTCCCTACTCACTGTTCAAACACCAACAGCACAGTCTCTACTCACTGTTCAAACACCAACAGCACAGTCTCTACTCACTGTTCAAACAGCACAGTCTCACAGCACAGTCTCTACTCACTGTTCAAACAGCACAGTCTCACAGCACAGTCTCTACTCACTGTTCAAACAGTACAGCCCCTACTCACTGTTCAATCACAAACAGCACAGCCCCTACTCACTGTTCAAACACCAACAGTACAGTCTCAACTCACTGTTCAAACAGCACAGCCTCTACTCACTGTTCAAACAGCACAGCCTCTACTCACTGTTCAAACACCAACAGCACAGTCCCTACTCACTGTTCAAACACCAACAGTACAGCCTCTAATCACTGTTCAATCACCAACAGTACAGCCCCTACTCACTGCTCAAACACCAACAGTACAGCCCCTTCTCACTGTTCAAACACCAACAGTACAGTCCCTACTCACTGTTCAAACACCAACAGTACAGTCCCTACTCACTTCTCAAACACCAACAGTACAGCCTCTAATCACTGTTCAATCACCAACAGTACAGCCCCTACTCACTGCTCAAACACCAACAGTACAGCCCCTACTCACTGTTCAATCACCAACAGTACAGTCCCTACTCACTGTTCAAACACCAACAGTACAGTCCCTACTCACTGTTCAAACACCAACAGCACAGTCTCCACTCACTGTTCAAACAGCACAGCCTCTACTCACTGTTCAGACAACACAGCCTCTACTCACTGTTCAAACAGCACAGTCTCTACTCACTGTTCAAACAGCACAGTCTCTACTCACTGTTCAAACAGCAGTCTCTACTCACTGTTCAAACAGCAGTCTCTACTCACTGTTCAAACAGCACAGTCTCTACTCACTGTTCAAACAGCACAGTCTCTACTCACTGTTCTCCAGTATGAGCTCGGCGTCGTCCGAGTCATCGTCGTCGTCATCATCGTCATCGTCGTCTTCGTCCTCACCCTCGGCGTCGGCCTCCAGCAGGCGGGCCACCTCTTCGTCGTCGGAGGGCGAGAAGTCGTGCTCGCCGTCCTCCTCATCGTTCTCGTTCTCCAGCTCGGCCAGGAGGGGGTCCGTGTCCATGTCGTCCAGGTCGTCGTCCGAGTCGTCGTCATCGTCGTCTTCGTCGTCCTCCTGGTCCTCGTCGTCCTGACGGAGACCAGCGGGGGACAGTCACAAGGCCGCCGGACCGTACAGCAGGGCTTTCACGCTCGACACACCACCTACGCTTTACTAATGTGGTCCTGTGTTTACACTCAGAGAAGTCTCCTCCTCAATCCTCAACCCAACCCAATCAACCGTTTTTCAATAGCTGCCACCAGAGAGGAAAAACTATTCCGAGGTTGGTTATGGTTGTAGACTGAGCCCCGGAAGCTTGTTTCAGAGTTTTCATGCTCTCAAAGCGATACCTAAAATGTATTAAGCCTTTCATTCCCAAGCCCAATATGAAGTGGCCCAACCCAAATTTACTCGGGTTTTACTAGGGCCTAAAAACGATAGTATAGCTGTCATTTTGAGAGGCTGAAAAAGGTATAAGGCTGAAAGTGCCATATGAAACTCTTGAGTCTGAAAGGGTTAATTAGCCTTGTTGTGGTTTGTTACAATCAAACACGTCTCCTCCTCAATACACAACCCAGCCCAGTCACCTTTAATCTGGCATCTGTTTTTCGATAGCTGAACAATTCCAAGGTTGATTCTGGTTTAAGAGTGAGCCCTGTCAGCTAGTTTCGCTTTGATGTACTTCTGATACCAACATTACATTACAGTTATTTAGCTGACCTTTCATCCAAAGCAGTTCAACTTGCTCAAGTGCCAAACAGCTACACGGATCTTATTGTGGCGACACTGGTGCTTGAACCACCAACCTTCCAGGTCCCAGGCAAGCACCTTGACCCCTAGTCAATAGGCTGCTCCATAGTTTACATTACATTACATTATTGGCATTTGGCAGACGCTCTTATCCAGAGCGACATACAGTTGATTAGACTAAGCAGGAGACAATCCTCCCCTGGAGCAATGCAGGGTTAAGGGCCTTGCTCAAGGGCCCAACGGTTGTGCAGATCTCATTGTGGCTACACTGGGATTAGAACCACCGACCTTGCGTGTCCCAGTCATTTACCTTAACCACTACGCTACAGGCCGCCCCACAAGTAAATCAAGTAAAACCAGCAGTCCCTTCTGTCTAGCTAATCAGCACCTCCCGAAATATCTCCCAGTATGGCCAGCTGTGGCTATAGCAACGTGAACGATGGGCGTTTAACTCGACACTCGGAATGTGTCCCGCGGGTTCCTGACGTCATGTGAAAAACGGCGATAGGGACACGGGGGTCGGGTATCTGACGGGTGTGAGGGTTCTGTGGCACGACCGCTACGGTCACCTGATCTTCCTCGTCCTCCTCCTCCTCGGCCAGACGTTGCCGCCCGACCTCGTACAGCCGGCAGACTGTGTCCATGTTGATCGAGTCCTGGTTCTGTAGAGCGAGGGAGGGAGGGAGGGAGAGTGTCTTCAGAGCTGAACCAAGGCTCATCTATAAACAGATCTGGCTGGCTCAAATGCCTTCAGTGTAAAACAACTCATACAGACAGAGCATTAGTTTTACTGCTTTCAAACAGCATATATCCTGTGACCAGACTGATTGAAAATTTCACTGTGGGGAAAAAACAAAATGAAGGCAAATAAACCCACTCTGGCAGGAATACAGGCTGGCGCGACCTACTTAACACAGACCAGACCGTAGGGCCCATCCTTGTGCTAGAGCAGTGCCTTAATACGAGCCATCCAACAACTTCATTTGAACAAATCTAATCATTTTACTCTTATAGGTATTGCCCCTCTTCGAAGCACAGTTAAAACTGACCTCAATAACTGCCAGGTAGCAATCTTTTGTGTCCGTGCAGAGGTCGAAGATGTTCCGCTTCACATCGATCGTAGCTACGGAGGGAAAGCAAAAGACATTTAATTCCTGCGCGTGTACAGACAACCTTACATCTGACATATGCTGAATGAAGCGCTACGTGATCCTGGACTTCAGCACGCCCACGCCGCCCCACTGGCCATTTCAGAGACAAGTACTCCGCCCCGATGTTGGGAATGTATCGTATTTCTTTCAATAAAGAGGCGTCAGCATATCTAACATTTGCCAGGTCTTTCAGGAGGACAGGGCCCAGAACGGCTGGTTTTCCACCCTCCTTTTACCTGGGAGTCAGGTGTGTTCACCCTCCCTTTACCTGGGAGTCAGGTGTGATCACCCTCCCTTTACCTGGGAGTCAGGTGTGATCACCCTCCCTTTACCTGGGAGTCAGGTGTGTTCACCCTCCCTTTACCTGGGAGTCAGGTGTGTTCACCCTCCCTTTACCTGAGCGTCAGGTGTGTTCACCCTCCTTTTACCTGGGCGTCAGGTGTGAAGACAAGTCTGGCCAAACAGTAGCACTAATTACCGAGGAGAAAAGAAAACCAGGGCTGGATTTGGATTTGAGGGCAGAGAAACAGACCCTTGGGCTGGTCAAATTCATGCCTGTTGCAGGATTTAGTTGATTACTCAAGCCTGTTCCCACAGCAGATTAGACAGGTACTCAAGCCTGTTCCCACAGCAGATTAGACAGGTACTCAAGCCTGTTCCCACAGCAGATTAGACAGGTACTCAAGCCTGTTCCCACAGCAGATTAGACAGGTACTCAAGCCTGTTCCCACAGCAGATTAGACAGGTACTCAAGCCTGTTCCCACAGCAGATTAGACAGGTACTCAAGCCTGTTCCCACAGCAGATTAGACAGGTACTCAAGCCTGTTCCCACAGCAGATTAGACAGGACAGCAGAGCGCCGCCTTGGTACAGCAGGCAAACCGGATGAACCCTCACCGATGGGTTTGTAGTCCGTGGCATCGAAGGTCCGGAAGGAGGAGCCAAACGGGCTCTTCATCTGCTGGTCCATGATGTCGTCCTCATCGTCAGCCTGCAACATCGCTGGGAGCAGAAAAGCCAGTTTCATCATTCAGAGATATCTGCCATCGGCTGAACATGCCTTCCTCATTCAGACCACACTTTTATTCAGAGATACAGTATCTGCCATCGGCTGAACATGCCTTCCTCATTCAGACCACGTTCTGCCAAGAGCAAGTCATGCCAACATGATCTTTGGCAAACAACTCAAGTAAGGCAACCCAGGCCTGCACCATTCAGACTAAACTCTGGCTTCAAATGCAAGCTGTGCTCACTGAGGTCCTCCAGGGGGTTGGATTTTACCAAATTCTCACCTGGTATTCCAGACAGCCAACACTCCATATTATCGTCTGTAGCCTCTAGACCAATGACACTGGTCTAAAACCAGTGTGCGTATGATACTGGTCTAAAACCAGTGTGCGTATGATCCTGGTCTAAAACCAGTGTGCGTATGATACTGGTCTAAAACCAGTGTGCGTATGATACTGGTCTAAAACCAGTGTGCATGATACTGGTCTGAAACTAGTGTACGATACTGGTCTTAAACCAGTGCGTGTATGATACTGGTCTTAAACCAGTGCGTGTATGATACTGGTCTTAAACCAGTGTGCGGTCCCACGGCTGCCCTACCTCCGTAGATGACGGTGCCGTTGTTGTTGAAGACGATGCGACACTGGTCCAGTGCAGGCACAGTGTGGAGGAGATGATAGGTCCGCAGGTCCCACTGACACTCTAACTAAGGAACACAACAACCTGCAGCACGCAATCAGCATCAACACTGGGACCAGTCAAACACCAGGACCAGTCAAACACCAGGAGCATTCACAACGTGACCAATCAAACACCAGGAGCATTCACAACGTGACCAATCAAACAACAGGAGCATTCACAACGTGAACAATCAAACACCAGGAGCATTCACAACACGACCAATCAAACACCAGGAGCATTCACAACGTGACCAATCAAACACCAGGAGCATTCACAATGTGACCAATCAAACAACAGGAGCATTTACAAGGGACCAATCAAACACCCTAATGACCTCCCTGACCCTTTGACCCAATTTATTAGCTTGACCCATAACGAACAGCTCGCTGAAGGCTGGATTTTGAGCGGGGGTCGGGCAGGATACGATCTCTGTGTTGATGATGACCTCCAGGCCGTTGGGGTGGAAGACGCCGCTGATGTTCATGTTGAACTTGTCGAACTTGTGTATGGCCTGGGCCGACCGCACGTCCCACATCACCCCGTCGTTCAGCACCAGGTCGTCCGTGGGGTTAAAGGTCGCGCAGTTTCGCTTGTAGTTGTTGGCCAAGCCGGGGTTGTTGAGGGTGAGGGTCTTTTGGCCGGTCTGGATGTCATATATCTGGAAAAACATGCAAATGTAGCATGTGTAACGACAATGTAGCAATATAAATAAGCCCGGCCGTATCCACAGGCAAAAACATTGTGTGCGGTGGACAGACTTAGCGGATTAGAAACGTGGAAGAGAACGAACTCGCGAAGGAGACTTACGTGAGCGATGTGCTCCTTTGTGCCGATGACTCGGTCCTGCGACAGCTTGCTGAACTCCACGTAATGGTCGTCTAAAAAGGAATGCCTGAATAAAGGAGAACCGCCCGTTACAGGACAGCTTTCAACTCCAAACCCGCGCAAAAGAAAGAACAAGTGGGAAAGGAAATTTAGGCAGAGAGGTATGGGAGGTGTGTTAGGGCAGTAGGGACGTGTGTTAGGGCAGTAGGGACGTGTGTTAGGGCAGAGGGGGGTGTGTTAGAGCAGAGGGGGGCAGTAGGGGGGTGTATTAGGGCAGAGGGGGGCAGTAGGGAGGTGTGTTAGGGCAGAGGGGGGTGTGTTAGGGCAGAGGGGGGCAGTAGGGAGGTGTATTAGGGCAGAGGGGGGTAGTAGGGGGGTGTATTAGGGCAGAGGGGGGCAGTAGGGGGGTGTGTTAGGGCAGAGGGGGGCAGTAGGGAGGTGTGTTAGGGCAGAGGGGGGTGTGTTAGGGCAGAGGGGGGCAGTAGGGAGGTGTGTTAGGGCAGAGGGGGGCAGTAGGGGGGTGTATTAGGGCAGAGGGGGGCAGTAGGGGGGTGTGTTAGGGCAGAGGGGGGCAGTAGGGGGGTGTATTAGGGCAGAGGGGGGCAGTAGGGGGGTGTGTTAGGGCAGAGGGGGGCAGTAGGGGGGTGTATTAGGGCAGAGGGGGGCAGTAGGGGGGTGTGTTAGGGCAGAGGGGGGCAGTAGGGAGGTGTGTTAGGGCAGAGGGGGCAGTAGGGAGGTGTGTTAGGGCAGAGGGGGGTGTGTTAGGGCAGAGGGGGGCAGTAGGGAGGTGTGTTAGGGCAGAGGGGGGTGTGTTAGGGCAGAGGGGGGCAGTAGGGGGGGTGTGTTAGGGCAGAGGGGGGCAGTAGGGAGGTGAGTTAGGGCAGAGGGGGGTGCAGGACACTCACTTCATGATGAAGACGGACTGCATGCCCCACAAGGCAGACAGGGGGTAGCTCCAGGAGGCCGAGGTCAGGAGCAGGGAGCCGTCCTGTGCCAGAGAGTGGGAGGAGAGACGTCAAAACTCAAAGGGCTACACCGGCGTGGTTCATTGTGTCAGATGATGGGCTGTGATCAACCGACTTCTACGCATATACTTTTCATTTTCAGTTAACCACTGTGTATTAAGTAGCCATTTAAATACTTTATATTCATGTATTAATGTAATCATTTACATTCCTTTATTTTGCGTGTAGAAATATACAATCATATACAAACTGAAAAGTAGTTTACTTTCAGAATATGTATCCAAAAGCTAGACAGTTGTGGGTGAGTTGACTTTTGAACAGTGCTGTAGATTTGCTGCCAGCTGAAAGGAAACCATAAAACCAACGGATGGCAGAGCCCTTTGGGGGCCAGGGCTGCCGGCGCCCGGGCTCCAGGAAGCGGGCGGGGCGGGGCGGGGAGGGGAGGGGAGAGGGGACTGACCCGTGAGGGCGGCAGGAAGCGGGCGGGGCGGGGAGGGGAGGGGAGAGGGGACTGACCCGTGAGGGCGGCAGGAAGCGGGCGGGGCGGGGACGGGAGGGGAGGGGAGAGGGGACTGACCCGTGAGGGCTCCAGGTGCGTGATGGCGGAGTTGTGGCAGCTGTAGCTGGCCTCCTCCTGGCCGCTGAAGATGTTGTAGAGCTTGAGCTGGCCCGTGCAGGTGCCCAGCATGAGGAAGCGCTCGCGGGCCGAGAAGGCGCAGCACATGAAGCCGCTCTCATCGTCCTCTGCCTCGTGGAACAGCGAGATGGGCCGGAACCTGCGGGGGGGTAACACAACGCTGTCGTTACACACTCCCCTGAGAGCCGGGGTGGTGGGCACAGCCGCTTCAGAGCTCCAGTATTCTCCAGAGACAGTCAGGCGCCAGAATGTATCGCCTGTTCAATAATGATAAGAATGTGGCGGGACGCCTTGTGCAGCGTACCTGACGCTTTGTTTGCCTAAAAGGTATATAAAGGTATATCTAGCACAGTGTCAAGCCTTGAAAGCTGCCAGCGGTTCTGCCTCCACTACATGACCTGGCAAGCTATTCCACACAGTGACCACTCTGTGAAAAAAACTTCCTAATATCTGTGCAGAATTTATCCTTTGCTAATTTCCAGTTATGCACCCTTGTTCTGCTCACAGAACTCAACCTGAATAATCGCCTATAGTTCAGTTTGTTAGTCCCTTGAATGAATTGAAAAGCCTCAATCAAATCTCCCCTGAATCTTACGTTTTGAAATCTGAATTTTACAGAGCTTGAAAAGATTAAGCATCTTAAGGGTTACCTCATAACTCTCATCTCTTATACATGGAATCAATCTGGTTGCCCTTCTTTGAACCTCTTTCAGCTCCTCTATATCTTTCTTGCAGTACGGTCCCCAGAACTGCACACAGCACTCCAAGTGTAGTGTAACAAGAGTATTGTATAAGGTCAGTATAACGTCATTAGAATTATAATCAATACTCCTGGCGATGTATCCCAACATCCTGTTGGCTGTTTTTTACTGCTACAGCACATTGACTAGAACCTGAAAGCCTTTCATCAACTATTACTCAAGCCTTTCAACTTGAGCACATTCAAATTTTGTACCACCCATAACATAAACCTGCCTTATGTCCCACATGTAGAACTTTACATTTAGTTCTAGTCAATTTCCGCCCACCTTTATATAACTGAGGATGAGTAGTGGTCCCAGCACCGACCCTTGTGGGACTCCACTTCCCACAACACCCTGCTCAGTGCCTGGTCAGAGAAAATGAGGTGAAGGTTGAATGGAATGGCGTTACCTGCTGAATATGAGGTGTCTGTCGAAGCAGCCCCCGTCCACGCCCCCGTATTTGGGGTAGAGGACGCGGCGGGTGAGGCGGGAGGTGAAGCTGGCGGGGGCCTGGCGGCGCTGTTTGGACTCGGGGCACTGGTGGGGGGTGAACAGGGAGAAGGGGGGGCAGGTGGCCACGGGGTGCTTGCAGCGGGCGTGCTGCTCGCGGAGGTATTCGGTGATGATGCCGTCGAGCGCGGGCGGGGAGGGCAGGCGGCGGTCCAGGGCCTTCTTCATGGCCGGGCTCTGGATGAAGGCGCCGTGGTCCGACTTCTGCCGCAGCACCCGCGGCCGCTTCCCGCTGTGCCCGGGCGGGGCGGGCGGGGGCCTCTCGCGCGTGAACGCGATCCGCCCAATCAGGGGCGAGCCGTACGCCGGCGGGGGCAGAGGGGGGGCCGGGGGCGGGGCCTGCACGGAGGAGGGGGAGGGCCGGGGCTGGGCGTGGCCCAGAGGCGGGATGGCGTGCGCCACCCCCAACCGCGCCCCCACCCCGTTGGCCAGCCGGGGGGTGCGGGGGAGCCCCGCCCCGGGGGAGGCGGTGGGGGCCACGACGGCGGCCACGTAGGACGGCGAGGGCGCGTGGCACAGGTGCGTCATGGGAAGGTCGGCCTCCTTGGTCAGGGCGTTGGCCGTGTCCTGGAGGCCCTTGGACACCAGGTGGTTGCGGATGAGCAGCAGGAGCTCCTTCTCGGGGAAGGAGATGCGGCTCTGCGCCACCACGTTGGCCCGCTGCAGCCGCGCCAGCGACACGTCCGTGCCCACCAGCAGCGGCTTCCCCGACACGCGCTCGATCAGCTCGGCCGCGTAGCGGCAGAACTTGACGTGCTCGCTGCGCTTGTCCTGCAGCAGGGGCTCCTTCATCAGCTGCTGGATCTGCCCGCTGCTGAACAGCGGCAGCTTGCTGATGATCTGCCGGACCGCCCCGCTCCGGGACAGGCCCACCAGCGCCTTGCAGGCCAGCGCCCGGATCTGGTCGGCGTCCGTGATGGGCATCTTGACCGTCAGCAGGGAGAGGAGCACCTTGATGCCGTTGTTGGACTGGACCATGTTCCACATCTTGGTGAGGACGTTCTCGCTGGCCTTGGCGGGCTGAGGGACCCGGCGTCTGGGCGTGCCGGCGATGAACTTGCCGATGCTGGAGACGCGCTTGTCCGGGGCGCACACGCAGTTTATCACCACCTGCAGCGCCGACTTCTGGATCTCGGCGTCGTTCACGAACACCTCGCCCTCCGCCACGCCCAGGATGATGCTCATCCCTGCCAGGGAACAGCAACAAGAACAATAAAATAACATGCATCACTATCTGTATCACACACACAAACACATGAACAGCTATGTGTGTGTGTGTGTGTGTGTGTGTGTGTGCGACATACAGGTAACACACACGAGTATGTGTGTCCATACACACCTACGTTGGAGTGCATTAGCTTAGTTAGTGTAATTGGTGCGATACATTTTGTTTTTTTATTTTGTAGAGTTGTATATATGGCTGTGAATATTTGTATAGTTGGTGTTGGTCTGGTTAGTAATCCCCTTGAGTCATTTGAGTGGTTGCTTTAAATTTCTTTGCTAAATAACCATAGCTTTGGCAAGCCTAAGTACCCTTCTCATGGAACCAATGCGGTGGCGTATTAAACATGGGTAGCAGTGCTAGCCTTTTGTCAGCGAAATGTTCACTTTGGGGTGAAAGTGGAATCGGAATTCAGTGGACCCAGTACCACTTAAGAGAGAAATGTATCCGCACAAAAAAGTCCAAGTATTAAACGGCATCTTAAGGTCTCCAAATAGAGAAATGGTGGTTTGATCTGGAAACGCATATATGGGCAAAGGTTTTGCTCTGTGTTACATCAGACATCCAAGGCCTGTAAGCAGCACAAACTGAAATGGTAAAAATCTTGTGTCTTTAAATCTGAATCAATGACGGATTTGAACAATACTCGGTGTGAGATCCCAGTCTTACAAATTCTATGATTGGCATTTATTATTCAGTAAATCGTATTAGAAGCCTACTCATCCCAAAATATTCACAGCAGTAACTACGTTGAGAATAAGAAAAGCATTTATCTGCCACAGTTGTGCTGTTCCAATCGTTTCCCCAAGCCATCAGCTGCGCTCAATCACTGGTGGCTGCTTTAACAAAACGATTATGATCTAAAATTATTACAGCGATTAATCACCGTGCCAACTTTCAAATCAATTATCCTGTGTGATCAGATTAATGGTTTCATCCCCAATCTACAATCATTTACTTCATATCGTTTCAGAATTTCATGCAATAATATCAGATCAGGGAGGTGGACAAACTGGCAGTAAAATAACAGCCAGAATTCATCATACAAAAATAGAGTATTTTTTTCTTTTCAACGGACGAGTCTATGAAGCAGAACCAGCTGCTCTCTTTTCACACTTCATCGAACGGGAGTTATTCTTGCGGAAACATTCATCTGAACCGACGGAGAGAAGGTTGCCAGTTCTGGTTTATAAAACGCGCACGTTTCATCTCCAAGTGATGAAAATGGAGTTATTAATTCAACAAGATCAGATTTGCACAGCAAACCGTGCTCACAGCGCTGAATTATTCAAAATGTCAGGGAGACGGTGAATAACTGGAAGAGGACATCATTTCTTCATGGTTTCACTTCATTTTTTCTTTTTTTTTTTTAAAGTCTGGAACTGTAATATTTGACGGGAGCGAGTTTTGATAGCTCAGAGGTGTTGGAGATAAGAATAGACTCAGCGGTTACTTGCCTCAGTCTCGCTGAGGAACTCTGTGGTGAATCTCCATCAATTCTGCACTTGACGGTGTTTCACGGTTCTGAGAGTGATTTAACGCACTGCACTTCCATTTCTTCTTAATGAGACATGATTAAGGCAAAAAGAACCCGAAATGGCAAATACAGCTGTCCATTCATCCATTTCCACAATGACAAACACACAGCAGGCTAGAAGTGTGCTCTGCAAGTGCCTAAACCTGCCACGTTAACCTCCACCACTGCTGTATCAACAACAACAGCTCGAACTCAGTCAATTCAGCCAATCTGGGGTATTCACTGAAAATCCAATTACTCCAATTACAAAATCAGTCATGTTTTGGAAAACGATGTGCATTTCTCAGTTCAAGTCACGTACGGGAATTGAATTAAATGAATGCATTTCCTGAAAGGACTGAAGTGAATTGAAGCCGACTCTAGCTGTAATGGTGAAGAATCTGTGTGTAAGAGAGACACCATTACTGTGCTGGAGCCAGTGAGACGGCTTAACCTTTCCAGCCCCAAGAGTGGCACATTATAGCGGTTTAACCAATCAAAATGAGCGCTATGCTAATTTTGAGCCCCTATTAAGACCCTACTAAATCTTCTCATTTTCTCAACCAAAGCCAGAGACCCACTTCATGTTGGGCTTGGGACTGAAAGAGTAAAAGAGGTGAGGTGGAGAGGTGGGGGGGGGGCTGAGTTGGGGTAGGGGGTAGGGGGGACTGAGTTGGGGTAGGGGGTAGGGGGTAGGGGGGACTGAGTTGGGGTAGGGGGTAGGGGGGACTGAGTTGGGGTAGGGCGTAGGGGGTAGGGGGGACTGAGTTGGGGTAGGGGGTAGGGGGGACTGAGTTGGGGTAGGGGGTAGGGGGGACTGAGTTGGGGTAGGGCGTAGGGGGTAGGGGGGACTGAGTTGGGGTAGGGGGTAGGGGGGACTGAGTTGGGGTAGGGGGTAGGGGGGACTGAGTTTGGGTAGGGGGTAGGGGGTAGGGGGGACTGAGTTGGGGTAGGGGGTAGGGGGTAGGGGGGACGGACCCACGATGCAGACGGTGGAGCCCCCCTCGTCCAGCACGTCCACGGCCTCGGACAGGAGCAGCTGCGTTTTGGGGACCACGCTCAGGATGGCCAGGATGTCCAGAGCGTAGCGGACTGTGTCGCTCCTGGGGGGGGAAGGGTACGCAGAGTTACACAGAGTTACACAGAGTTACAAAATCCAGCCCTCATTTTCTGGCCAGACCACGCTGCAACTCTCCAGGACCAGGACCACTGGGTCAGACGGTCTTCACACCTGAATCCCAGGTAAGGGGAGGGTGAACACACCTGACTCCCAGGTAAGGGGGGGTGAACACACCTGACTCCCAGGTAAGGGGAGGGTGAACACACCCGACTCCCAGGTAATGGGAGGGTGAACACACCCGACTCCCAGGTAATGGGAGGGTGAACACACCTGACTGCCAGGTAATGGGAGGGTGAACCAAGTACAATTTCAGTTCCAGGGGTTTCTTAGAAGGCAAAATCAGCACAGCAAAATCTCATTAAAATCAGTGATGATGTCATCATAAAGGGTGGGGAAAATGACATGGAATTAGCAGCAGTGTACGGGGTTGAGGGCAGAGAGTACAGTATATAGGGTACAGGGTAGAGGGTAGTGGCTACAGTGTAGAGTGTACAGTGTATAGGATAAATAGTACAGGGTATAGGGAACAGTATATAGGGTATAGGGTACAGGGAAGAGGATACAGTATATAGCGTATAGGGCACAGGGTATAGGGTAGAGGGTAGAAGGAACCATATATAGGATATAGGGTACAGGGTATAGTGTATAGGGAACAGTATTTAGGGTATAGGGTACAGGGAAGAGGATACAGTATATAGCTTATAGGGCACAGGGTATAGGGAAGAGGGAACCGTATGTAAGGTATAGGGTATAGGGTAGAGGGTGTAGGGTATAGGGTGTAGGGTATAGGATAAAGGGTACAGGGTACAGGGTAGAGGATACAATACATAAGGTATAGGGTACAGGGTAGAGGGTAGAGGGTGTAGGGTATAGGGTACAGGACACAGGGCACAGGGCACAGGGCACAAGGCAGAAGGTAGAGAGCAGCAGGCCTACCGGCCGTAGTAGGTCCTCCAGTCGCAGGCGAAGGAGATGAGCTGCAGCAGCAGCTGGATGCAGGAGAGCTTGTGGAAGACCTCGGCCGGGCCCCAGTACAGCCGCGCCGGGCCGTACTCTATCAGGAACTCCATCATCTCCACCACCTGCTCATGGGTGTAGGTGCAGGCCTGTACACACACACACACACACGTATATACACATTACACACACACACACACACACGTATATACACATTATACACACACACACACACACACACACACATTATATACACATCACCCACACACACACACGTATATACACATTACACACACACACACACACACATTATATACACACACACATTACACACACACACGTATATACACATTACACACACACACACACACACACACACACACATTATATACACATCACCCACACACACACACACGTATATACACATTACACACACACACACACACACACACACACACATTATATACACACACACATTACACACACACACACACACACACACACACACACATACACATTACACACAAACGTCCACATGTCCACACCAAACGTTCTAAACAAACAGCCATTTCACAATTCACACGGCTGAATGCTCTAACCTCAGTAGAGGACCAATGATCAACACTATTCAGCGACACTAATCACTATTCCTTTCAATGTGAAGTCTGCGCGCACACCCACCTTGTAGTAGGGCTGCGTGTGGACCGGGGCGCCCCCTTCAGACCGCTGCAGGGACTGCTTCACCTGCTCCACCTTGACGGCCAGGTGCGCCTCGAAGTACCGCCGAAGGGCCATGCAGGTGTGCTTGGCGGTCTGGCGGCTGGAGAAGATCTCATCGTCTGTGAGCAGGGCCCCCTGGTCCTCCGTGTTCAGGATCTCCAGCGTGCTGATCTGCAGGGGGGAACGGCCAGGTGAGGGGTCAGGGGTCAGAGGCTCAGTGAGCAGGGGTTAGAGGCACAGTGAGCAGGGTCAAGGGTTCAGTAAGCAGGGTCAGGGGTTAGAGGCTCAGTGGGCAGGGTTAGAGGCTCAGTGAGCAGGGGTTAGAGGCTCAGTGGGCAGGGTTTAGAGGCTCAGTGGGCAGGGTTAGAGGCTCAGTGAGCTGGGGTTAGAGGCTCAGTGGGCAGGGTTTAGAGGCTCAGTGGGCAGGGTTAGAGGCTCAGTGAGCTGGGGTTAGAGGCTCAGTGGGCAGGGTTTAGAGGCTCAGTGGGCAGGGTTTAGAGGCTCAGTGGGCAGGGTCAAGGGTTCAGTAAGCAGGGTCAGGGGTTAGAGGTCGGGCTGCAATCTCAGAGGCTACAGGTTACAAATATTCACTGGATATCCAGCTTCATTATGGGATTGTATGTAGTGTAAACAATGTGTTTGAGAAGACACAGGAGAGATCAGGGAGGAGCAGGGGCAGTGTTAAAGGGAGGCGCAGGGGGAGTGTTAAAGGGAGGCGCAGGGGGAGATCCGGGAGGAGCAGGGGGAGATCAAGGAGGAGCAGGGGGAGATCAGGGAGGAGCAGGGGCAGTGTTAAAGGGAGGCGCAGGGGGAGTGTTAAAGGGAGGCGCAGGGGGAGATCAGGGAGGAGCAGGGGGAGATCAGGGAGGCGCAGGGGGAGATCAGGGAGGAGCAGGGGGAGATCAGGGAGGAGCAGGGGGAGATCAGGGAGGCGCAGGGGGGGAACATGGAGGCGCAGGGGGAGATCAGGGAGGCGCAGGGGGAGATCAGGGAGGAGCAGGGGGAGGACTCACGCACCAGGTTGACGAGGCGTCGCAGGCCGTCCTGCCTGTCGAAGAGCTCCAGGATGGCGCGGAAGGCGAATGAGATGGAGAAGAACATGGTGGCGTGGCAGCCGCCCGACGCATGAGAGCACTCCAGCAGCCAGAGCGTGTACCCAACCAGCTCCGACAGCACCGGGGGAGGCAGCATACACACCTACACACACACACACACACACACACACACACACACGTTACTTTACACTGTGTGTGTGTGTGTGAAAGAGAGTGTGTGTGTGTGTGTGAGTGTGTGAGTGTGTGTGTGTGCATGTGAGTGAGTGAGTGTGTGTGTGTGTGTGTGTGTGTGTGTGTGTGTGTGTGTGTGAGAGAGTCTCACTCTCTCCATGGCGTCCTGGTTGTAGGCCAGGTAGTACAGGCAGAGGGACACTCCAGTGGCTGCCATGGAGGGCCGGGGGATTTCCAGAAGCTTCTGTACTCCGCCGTGAGCCACAAACTCAGCGGCAAACTTCTTATGCAGGAGCAGAGAGGCCAAATACTGCAGATACACAGACACGCACAAACGGCTGTCAGAGACACAAACATACCATCGAGACACACACGCACACAACAGGTTGATGGAAAAACCGTACAGTTGAGACACACAAGCACACACTTGCTTTCTCACACCCACTCTCACACACGCACTCTCTCACACGCACTCTCTCACACACATTATAGCACAGTGCAGGACGCCTGTGTCCACATGCACAGATTGACCCCAGTGTGCAAGTGGCTGTGATTATTATGGGCTGTCAGACGGCAGAGCGGTACCTTTAGGGCCTCGAAGGTGAGCTGCACGTCGTTGGTCAGCTTCAGGTCCATGTAGTGCATGAGCAGCTCCCGGGCCCCCATTTGCATGAATACAGCCAGCAGCTGCAGGGTACAGAGAGGAGAACAACATCACTCACACATACCCTGTTAGCACGTTAGCATGTTTAACAGCCAGCAGCTGCAGGGTACAGAGAGGAGAACAACGTCACACACACGCCCTGTTAGCACATTAGCATGTTTAACAGCCAGCAGCTGCAGGGTACAGAGAGGAGAACAACATCACTCACACATACCCTGTTAGCACGTTAGCATGTTTAACAGCCAGCAGCTGCAGGGTACAGAGAGGAGAACAACGTCACACACACGCCCTGTTAGCACATTAGCATGTTTAACAGCCAGCAGCTGCAGGGTACAGAGAGGAGAACAACATCACTCACACACGCCCTGTTAGCACGTTAGCATGTTTAACAGCCAGCAGCTGCAGGGTACAGAGGGGAGAACAACATCACTCACACACACCCTGTTAGCACGTTAGCATGTTTAACAGCCAGCAGCTGCAGGGTACAGAGAGCAGAGCAACATCACTCACACACGCCCTGTTAGCACGTTAGCATGTTTAACAGCCAGCAGCTGAAGGGTACAGAGAGGAGAACAACATCACTCACACACGCCCTGTTAGCACGTTAGCATGTTTAACAGCCAGCAGCTGCAGGGTACAGAGAGCAGAGCAACGCCACTCACACGCCCTGTTAGCACGTTTAACACAACGTTTAGCACAGCTAAGGCTTAATCTCACACACACCACGTTAGCATGTTAGCACATTTAACACAGCCAGCAGCTACAGGGTACAGAGACCAGAGCAATGTCACTCACACACGTCAGTGACAATTTCTAAATCGAGATGGACAGCCTGGCAAAGTGACTCTTCTTCTTTGTGCAGTACATATTCATTTTCATATTCATATTTTGACACAATATTTACATTTTTACTGGTCAATCCAGCTCCACTCTGGTCCCATTCATGTTGGTTTTTCAGTTTACTGTATCATGGAAACAAAGATTCAAACTGCCTTCTAAAATAAAGCTGGTTTCATTCGTATCATTAGGTTGTTTTTTTAAATTAGGCTATGCATATTAAATGCTGACGGCTGTCATATATAGGTTAGAACAAGAAATTATTTTTACTTTATATGAGTATATTTTACGAATAACTACCAAAATGGTTGCATTTTTACTTTATTAAAGCAACTTAATTAAAGCACAAAACAGCTTTGAAATTCATGGTTGAGATATTAAAAGTATGTTACTAACAAGTTGCTATAGTGAAACTATTCGACCACGTCACGTCACCACAGTTTCTCACTTGTCCGTTTCTCACTTGTCCGTGACGGCTACACATGTATTGTACTTTGGCAGAATATTCGCGAGTAATGGTTTCACTCGGATCAGTATGGAGCACAAATCGAAAGCTCCAGGATGATACGAAAAGAAAAAAAAAAAAAATACAAAAAATGTGCATTTGGGCCTTTCATACTAGAAACGTGACTGCAGAACTAGAGAGAGAGAGAGAATGTACGGTCCCGTGTCAGGGATGTGTGTGTGTGAGGAAAGCACGGAGGGCAGGCTGAAAGGTGAAGGAGAGGAAAGAGGAGGCAGACGGGGGGGGGCTCACCTCCTGGTACTCCCCCAGAGGGGTGAGGTACTGCAGGATGAGCCGCTGCTCAATGGCGGGGGTGAGGGGGTACAGGTGGTAGTTGTTGCCGATGACCCAGGGGCTGGTCTCGGACCAGCTGCTGTTGGACAGCTCGTTGAAGGACCTCTCGGGATCGGGCAGCGAGAAGTTCAGCTTCTGCCGGGCCTTGCGCTCGCCCTCCCTGTCCGTCTTCTTCCACCCCGAGGCCCCGCCCTCTGCCCGGCCGGCCCCGCCCACCTCCGGGTACACGGGCTCCGCCGCCGGCTTGATGGAGGTGTGGCCCGCGGGCTTGTGGGCGGAGCCCGTTTTGAGTGGAGGCTCGGGCTGGAGCTCGGAGTCGGGTTTGTCCGCCTGGTTCTCGTTCCCCTCCTCGCGGTCCTCCTCCTCCTCCTGCCGGGCGGCCGTGTCGTTGCGTGGGGGGGACGGGGCGATCTCGAAGCCCCCGTCCACCGCCTCCTCGTCCAGCGGGAGGAGGGGCTCGCTCACCGCCTTGCGGGGGCTCGGCCGCTTGAACTCCGGCCGGCTCTTGGCGTCCTTATCCTGGAGCTCCCTCAGACGCCGCAGCATCAGGGGGACCTGCGGGACCACAGCGCTCTTAAAGGGACAGTACAGCCTTTATGCTTTTAAAGGGACAGTACTGCCTTTACGCTCTTAAAGGGACAGTACAGCCTTTATGCTCTTAAAGGGACAGTACAGCCTTTACTCCCTTAAAGGGACAGTACAGCCTTTAAGCCCTTAAAGGGACCGTACAGCCTTTACGCACTTAAAGGGATAGTACTGCCTTTACGCTCTTAAAGGGACAGTACTGCCTTTACGCTCTTAAAGGGACCGTACAGCCTTTATGCTCTTAAAGGGACAGTACAGCCTTTATGCTCTTAAAGGGACAGTACAGTCTTTACTCCCTTAAAGGGACAGTACAGCCTTTACGCTCTTAAAGGGACAGTACGGCTTTTACGGCCTTAAAGGGACAGTACAGTCTTTGCACCCTTAAAGGGACCGTACAGCCTTTAAGCTTTTAAAGGGACAGTACAGCCTTTATGCTCTTAAAGGGACAGTACAATCTTTACTCCCTTAAAGGCACAGTACAGCCTTTACGCTCTTAAAGAGACAGTACGGCTTTTACGGCCTTAAAGGGACAGTACAGTCTTTGCGCCATTAAAGGGACAGTACAGCCTTTACGCTCTTAAAGGGACAGTACAGCCTTTACGCTCTTAAAGGGACAGTACCGCCTTTACGCCCTTAAAGGGACAGTACAGCCTTTACGCCCTTAAAGGGACAGTACCGCCTTTAAGCCCTTAAAGGGACAGAACAGGCTTTACGCTCTTAAAGGGACAGAACAACCTTTACGCTCTTAAAGGGACAGTACAGCCTTTACGCTCTTAAAGGGACAGTACAGCATTTGCACCCTTAAAGGGACAGGACACTCTTTACACCTCTTCATATTAATTTATTTGGATCCAAATGCTTTGTCTACGCTTTAATCTTTTCAAATACATAATTGCTTTAGATTCAAATACTTCAAATACAAATACTTTTCTAACCTTTACTGAGTGTCTGGTGTATGGAACCTATGAAACACTCCCAGAAAGTGCAAACCCTGCCTGGTCCTCTTGGTTGGCTCAATTGCACCAGGCAAGATCAATTGAGCACAGAGAACAATTTGAATCCAAAACAATCCCTTTTCTGTCCTCAACTGTCCCAGGCCCATACCGTGTGAAATGAAGGATATCTCCCACACTTCCAGAAGTGGTCTAAACCAAACCATGTTCTGATACCAGCATCATGACGCGAGGAGAGGAGCGGATGACGACGCCAGAGATAAGACTTCAAAACTACAACAAATCAGCAAGACTCAAGAGGCTGCCCTAGCTTGCATAAGTCTATACATTTTCAAAAAGCATACCATATGTATTCCTTCCCACCAATGTTATCTGCATTCAAAACAAACCCGACATTAGCAATTAATAAATCACACTATCAATGCAATGCAATCCAATCGAACCTGCCGATCAAACTCACCGACACTTGCTGATTATGTCCGTAATAGATTTAACTCGGTTTGTGCTCAACTGCAGTAAAAGCAGCTACTATTGCAAAATCAATGACGTTGGCCTGCCATGAAACTATCAGAATGTCATGTCTTGTGAATTCTATAGTTCAAACATGGATTACCAATATTCATTACACAGTAAGCACAGCTGTAAACTCATAGAAATATATAATAAATATATGTGATATATATAAACTCATATGAATAAATAAAGCTTTGAAAGAACACATTTAATCAAATTCACAGGTCAGACTTTTATTTTGACCCATATAATGCGCTGGTTTCAGACTGATGAATGGCCTCTTCCTGTCCTGGCACTGATTTCATTTTAAGTACCAGAACACAGGGAGTTTGTTCACTGAACCTCTACGCTGTATGCCTGGGGAGGACAAGAGAAAACAAATCCGCCCACCTTTTTGGGACCTGGCCAAAATGTTCTAACCAATCAAGTGAGCTCAGTAAAGGTGCGTTTTAGGCGAACCCAGCAAGCTGAGACAAGGGGAAGAGGTGGTATACAGAGATGAGGTGTGTCCTAAAGATGAGGTATGTACTTCTCACCAGTGTTTAAACAGGTCCGTGTTTAGACACTGCTGCAGGAATTGACCTCAGTGTCTGCATTCTGAGCAGGGATAACAAAACAGTGTTGTTGCTGTGTGACTGGTAGACCTCACTATTTTTACATAACATCCATCATGTTCAGTGTACACTCCCAGAGCAAGGCTGTGGGGTGTAAGCAGCAGTAAACTTTCCGCGGAAGAGTGCGGGTGCTACCTGTATTTTGATTTGGAATAAGTCTATGTTGAATTCTTTAAGTGTGGAAGACAATGAGCACAAAACGGTCTCACCGTTCCTCGAATGTTGCCAGAGCACAACACAGGTATAAAATCTCTCAACAAAAGGCCAAATATGCAGCGGTTGTGAGTGTGGCCCCAGCAGTTGTCAGGGTTAGTGTCAGGGTAAGGGTAAGGGTTAGGTTAGGTTAGTAAAAAAAGAGAAAAAAAATCCCAAGTTGCCCTTTATCACCACCACTTGGGGGAAAAAAAAAGAGTTTACACTGGAGTTCTGGAGCGTTTAAGTAGGAAGAATTTGGTTCCTCTTGTGTTGGGAGTAGGTTCAAGGTTAGGCTTAGGTGGCTCCAAACTGACCACTTCTTGACCATTTGGGGTTAGTGCTAGGTTTAGGTGCCCAGTTGGGAGTTGGGTCAGGGTCAGGGTTAGGGGCAGGGATAGGGCTACAGTTAGGGTTAGGTTTAGGTTACCAGTTGAGAGTTCTCTTCGCGGTAGTTGGCGGCGATGTCCTGACTGTCCATGGCTCCCGCCAGCAGGCCGGTGGCATAGATGCGCAAAGGAGGGTCCGCCTCCTGGGCCCATTTAAACAGCTTCTCCACCACGCCCTCCTGTGGCAGGGCAGGGAACAGCAAGCAGGGTGAGGAGACAGGGGTTAAGGCCCATCCACACCAAGAACGAGAACTATAACGACAACGATGTGAACATCCATCCACACAGCTGAAGTAAACAGTCTCTAAGTCACCGTCGTTGTCATTTATAGTTGTGGTGTGGACACGACCATCCACGTGAGTTAGAGCGATTTCAAAAAACAACATATTTATAGTCGTTCTCATTCTTGGTGTGGATGGGCAGCCACACATACCACACAGGAGGCATCACTAAAAACACTCACTCCATCTCGACGCTCTGTTTTTCTGCCGGCTTTGTTTTTCTGCACATTTACGAGTGACTTCAGCTTGCCACCATTTTGTGACCCAGCATTTATTGCGTCATTGTTTTTCACCGTTCAGACCGGAAAGTGATGTCTGCTTTAACCTTCAATATTATGTTTGGGGTCTATTTGACCCCATTCAGTGTTTGACATCTCTTAAAAAACAGTATTAAAAAAACAAAAAAAACAAACATTGCACACGTGTTATGAGGGGTTAGCTCTGTAGCTGTATACAATGTAAGAAAATATAGACCCATTTTTATCTCAGATGTGTTAGTGAAAGGCCTGACCTTCTCCTGGAAGACGACGGCGGTCTCCAGGCCAGGCATGATGTTGAGCAGGAGACGGCAGGCTGCCGTGTTCAGGCTCAGCTCCCGGCTCGTCATCACATACGTGTTCAGCAGCTGTGGGCGGGGGGGGGACACAGGGCGTCATTTACCCATCTGCACACATTCTCACATACTGATGTCACATCCTATGTGCATCACACTGTTAGTTGGGCCATTTCATAACAACTCAAATGAAGTGCACGGCCGCATCTTTTCAATTTCGTTAATTTTTTGTGTGGTGGCAGAGACTGACGAGGAATGGAAGTCCTGAAAGTTTGGGCTTCATACACTGCTTCCTTTTTCAGCTAAAGCCATCTAAGTGATGGCTCCCTAAAAAAAGTGACAAGTTGAATGGAATCCAATTTTTTAATGCCCATAATTCTGCAAGCTAACTGCCAAATCTTTTGATATTTGGTATCGTGGGAGTACTTAGTGTGCAGAATTCAAATCTGATAAAAGAAAAAAAAAAGAATTCTCAGAAGAAACCATTTGAAAAGGCATCATATCTCAAAAAGTAAACAGCCTTTTCAGTTATCAGATATGAACAGACGGCATAATCAAGATCAACGCCCAAAACTTTCTACTTCCCACTTCCATTAACTAAACATGGAGGTGTGGACAATGACAAATTAATATAATATTGAAAATACAACAACTTGCACTGAAATGTATTTTGATCAATTTTGAAGTAGAAATGCAGAGTAACCCCCCCCCCTCCCCCCACTCGCTCGCTGCTAAAGGCAGCGGTTTGTGACGTTTGACAACCGTGCTAAAAAGGATAAATGTCCAACACAGACTGAAGACTCGCCTCTGCAGCACCACTGCTCTTCTGACCCTCCTTAACCATCCACCTTAGTTTGTAATTTCCTTTCAACACAAGCTGAAACGGAAGTTAGAGCAGCACTAGCTACCACATTATGACGTGAACATGAGTGAAATGGACGTTCCAGGGTAATTTTTGAAGGGCGGGGAGTCGATTTTGACTGCTATCGAATGATGAGGGGGATATCAAACAAGGACCAGCACAGCTGTGTGAAAAGGATTCTGATCGGCCCATTGGTAGAAGATTACATCAAATCTCGCAAAATAAAATTTTCAAGGAAGTAGATGGAAAAACATTTGGTGTAAAAATACACAAGTATTAAAATGGCATACATTCTTTGGAATATGTACTTTAAGAAGTGAACTGATGTAGATAATGACTAATGTACACTTTACCTATGCCAATTCGCTACACTCTAGACGGGTCTTTTCACCGCATACTGATAAAAATAAAATTTAAAAAAACCACACTTCCCCTGTCACCATGACAACACACAGCATTCAGATAAAGGCACAAGCACTTTAAATTGAATTATGTTCCCCAAAAAATATCTGGGGCTCCAAAAGTTTGACTTCCATTTAGTCTTCTTCGACTGTCAGTTGTATGAAATATAAATGAGCCCTGTAAGAATGTGACTTCACTCTCTCTAGATGTTTTCATTCACAAGACGTGACAAAAAAACATTCAGAGGTTGCAATAGGCAATTGTATTTTGTAGTTGGTGTTTGGAGACTAGTTCTCCTGGGTCCGTGTTCAAAGCATGTACGACCTACACGACCCTCAGAAACTCAGCCAGGTCTCGAGGGGTGAGGTTGTAAAACTGAACCGAGTCAGAGATTAGCGTGAGGTTGAAAAACTTAACCGAGTCAGAGACTAGCGTGAGGTTGTAAAACTGAACTGAGTCAGAGATTAGCGTGATGTTGTAAAACTTAACCGAGTCAGAGATTAGCGTGAGGTTGTAAAACTGAACAGTCAGAGATTAGCGTGAGGTTGTAAAACTGAACAGTCAGAGATTAGCGTGAGGTTGAAAAATTTAACCGAGTCAGAGATTAGCGTGAGGTTGTAAAACTGAACCGAGTCAGAGACTAGCGTGAGGTTGTAAAACTGAACCGAGTCAGAGATTAGCGTGAGGTTGTAAAACTGAACCGAGTCAGAGACTAGCGTGAGGTTGTAAAACTGAACTGAGTCAGAGATTAGCGTGATGTTGTAAAACTTAACCGAGTCAGAGATTAGCGTGAGGTTGTAAAACTGAACAGTCAGAGATTAGCGTGAGGTTGAAAAATTTAACCGAGTCAGAGATTAGCGTGAGGTTGTAAAACTGAACCGAGTCAGAGACTAGCGTGAGGTTGTAAAACTGAACCGAGTCAGAGATTAGCGTGAGGTTGTAAAACTGAACCGAGTCAGAGACTAGCGTGAGGTTGTAAAACTGAACCGAGTCAGAGACTAGCGTGAGGTTGTAAAACTGAACAGTCAGAGATTAGCGTGAGGTTGTAAAACTGAACAGTCAAAGATTAGCGTGAGGTTGTAAAACTGAACAGTCAGAGATTAGCGTGACAGAAGCACCCATGGCAGCCCCTCCATCCCGCCCAGCGGAGGCCTTACCGCGTTGGTGAAGTCATCGTTCTTGAAGAGAATTTTGAGCAGGTGTCCCAGCATGCAGTCCGGGTCGGCCCTCCCTGAAAGAGTGAAGGAGCACAGAATGAGCTGAATCAACACGGCAGGCGCACAGGAGAAGGAATTGAAACACGTCTGATCATAAACACTGCTGGGTGTGTGGTACAGTACAACCATACTACATTACAACCTGGTCATAAATCCTGCTGGGTACATAGTATAGTACAACCTTACTACAGTGTAAACATACTACAGGACAACTGTACTATAGGACAACTAGGTCTTAAACACTGCTGGGTCTCTGGTACAGCACAACCGTACTACAGTACAACCTGGTCATAAACACTGCTGGCCTATGGAACAGTACAACCGCACCAGAGTACAACCTGGTTATAACACTGCTGGTCTATGATACAGAACAACCATACTACCTGGTCATAAAGCCTGCTGGGAACATAGTACAGTACAACCTTACTACAGTATAAACATACTACAGTAGAACTGTACAACAGCACAACCGCACTACAGTAAAGGCATACTTCAACCGTACCATAACCTTACTACAGTTACTCTAGTACAACCGTACTACAGGACAACCAGAGCTTCAGTCCTCCACCAATGACATCCATAGTGTCGGACAACAACAAGGCCTCTGAAACGGTCCTGGGAGCCCTTCAGCTATAACTGGTCAAATTAGTCTTGTGGGATTTTAGGCATAGTTGTTAATATTTATCTCATCAGATTAAGGCACATCCTTACGTTACAATTACTTCTTCAGTCATACTTACAGCATTGCCGTCTTCAAGCATTACTATAAAGATCAGTCTGGTGAGATTTTAAACATTGCTGTTCGGAATGCTTAACTGCAAACATATTTATACATAGAATCAAAGTCCCTGACTGGTGGATATCCATGGATAATGGTTCAAATACGTAGTCATGTTGGATTCAAATAGGTTTCTGTGCTCGTAATCTTGGCTGGTGCAACTGAGCCAACCAAGAGGACCAGAAGGCCAGAGGTCCAAATACACCAGACAAGCTCAGTAAAGCGTATAAAATAGGAAACCGCAATACTACCAGAAGAGTGAAATGGTTCCATGTTTCCCAGATAAGAGGCTAGTTATTCTGTATGAAGCACCTCAGGCATAAGACATGCAGTGCAGTGTGTATGTATTTGGACAGTTTGTACAATTTATGTTCTTTTGGCTCCAGCACATTGGATTTGAAAGTAAAAAAAATAAATGTGGGGTTAAATGCAGACTGTGACCTTTAATTTGAGGGTATTTACATCCATATTGGGTGATGTGTGAATGCATCCAGACTATATACTGACTGGAATTAAGACTATATACTGAAAGCTTTCTTACACCTGCACTAAGGAAGAGATTGAATACGCCCGACTATTCGGAAGCAGCTGAGAACTCAAACATCCAATTACTTTCGGCCCCCTAAAACGGGGGTCTATGTATAAAAAGGGAAGTGATTCCTATACGCACCACCCAATATGAATGCAAAAATTAAATTACAAATAAATTAAAAAGGGCAGTCTGCACTTCAACCTCACATTCATGGTTTCATTTCTAATCCAATATGTTGGAGTACAGAGTCAAAAGAACAGAAATTGTACCGCTGTCCAAATACTTATGCACTGTGCACGTGTGCTCTTCAGCAGAGAGGCAGGGCTGACGGAAGACTGGGCCCCACCTGGATGGCGGTCGTCGAACGGATCGGGGTCCGCTTTGTGGTACTCCTCCGTTTCCCGCTCAATCAGCTCTGAGATCCTGCAACACACGCACGCACACGCACACACACACACACACACACACACACACACACACACATTTTTACCAGCCCAACTCACAAGCAAAGCTGCAGAGATTCAGTACCACATGCTCTTTGTGCTATAATACAAAAGGTACCAGCAACCCCTGGAATTTTCACCTGCAATTTGAAATTTCCAAATTAACATTTTTTTCATTGACAGTGCAAAACAATGTGGAAATGTAAGGTGGGTGATGTCAAAAATGGTATGAACAGAGAAAGATATGACCCTTTTCCCATCGAGCTAATGAGAACATTAACCTTACATAAATACACACCCTTTGGAGTCACCCGGCTGACAATCGGTTTCGTATTCTTAACACCGACTGTTCTCTCGGGGTACTGCTGAAGCCACAACAGTGCGATTTGATTATTTGAAAATCCATTAAGGGGGCGGGGCCAAGTTCAATACTGAGCCAATGGACGGTCTGCACTACGCGGGGGTTAGCGACTAAAGACTGTCGTGTAAACTATCAGCAAAACAGCACTGAGCACTAACTTTGTGAGGATGGAGACCATGTCCGGGGTACTGCCCTGCTGCTCCCGTTCCCACTGCTCCAAAAGGGCCGTCAGCTCCGCCTTCGTGTCCACACTGGCAGACGGTGAAGCCATGGCGTTGCCTGGGAAACGAGAGTAGGGTAACACCGATAAATTTCCATCGCAGCTACACGTTATACTAGCCTAATGACGAAGGACCAACGGGATACAATCAGCGTTCCTCTTTCCCAAAGGAATAGGTCTTCGTTAAAATTTGGATTCTACTTCTGGTTTGCGGGGTGGGGGTTCTTCAAATTAGTTATAAATATGTGGAGTGGAGGAGAACCAGGCGCCCCGACGTGCACTTTTAGTTGCAGATGCGAGGCAACGTTGTGTCCAGGCGCCGGCTTTATCAAAGCGTGCGAATTCGACCTGCCAACAGCCGCCACACACGCAACGCTCACTTCACAGCGGAGGGATTATATGGTTATCTTTATTTATAATTTATAATTATGCCAAATATAAACACACTGCGACGGTTCATTTTAAGCGTTTTAGGATGTGAATAAACAATCTGTTTTCAGGACGTCATAACGTCACTAATTTTAGGACCGAAGCATTGGGATGAATCTAAATAACAAAAAAGATAGAAATGTAATTTAAAACCTTCGTTTTACATTAAAATAAACTCGAACAAGTTAAATAGGGCCTTGGACAGTCACTAAAGGGTTAACACGCCAGTTGGCTAGCTAACTGTCACGCTGCATCTCCAGCTAAAGCTCGCTACAGTTATAAAGCCAAATGTTCTATCAGGTGCACGGCTGTTGGGGGCAGATGTCTGATTCTGACATTGGGTAGGCTACCAGGCATGCCAGCAAATTGACTACACAAAGTATACAGCTAGCGATCAAAGTATATAACTACAATAGCTCGTATCAGTCCTGTAATTTACACAGTTAGCTAGCTGGTATGCTACACTGATAATGTTAGCGCTAGCACATTGGCGGCCAAGTTCATTTTTCACAGAAGTGTTGCGGAGTGCTTCAGACTGCACAGCGGCAGCAGACAGCGGCAGTCTGTATACAACTTCTAGCTATAGGCGAACGCGCCCCTTGTTAGCTAACATTACTAAATGCAGTTCAGTCCCTTCACGCAAATGTCTGCTGTGGTTTTACTAACTTTTGCATGTTTGTCAGGCATTCCGCTAGCTTGGTTAACACCACTATCTTCATGTTTTGTTCAGTTCACGTGTAAAGCGCGACTGGCTGGCTAACGAGCTAGTTAGTTAGCTGGCGTGCTACCTCGCGAACTCATGCAACTTCCGAAAATAGTTAGTCAAAGCAAAAAAATGTAGCTAGTAAGACATTTCGTGTGCAAGCCTAGCGGACTAGCTTCATCAAATCATGCTAGTTAATCGTATCATAAAACTGCTGCTAACGGCAGGTAGCTTGCTAGTTATGCTAGAGTTACTGTTAGCCAGTGGAAAAAAAACTCAACCTGACTGGTTTCTGACAGGATCAGCGACTTCCATATCAGAACGTCTCACCTCACGGTCCCGCTCAGTTTTCAACCCCAACCGTGTAACTTTAACTGCAACGAAACTATGTAACAGAGAATACTTGCTATCACTAATTTGTCAATATTGTAGGTATTCTCCCCGCCACATTTATGATCTCACACGCTCAGGTTCTATCGTGGGTTTATTATGGCGACCACGCTGAATCGTCATCAACTGCGACTGCAGTCGAGTTTTGATGGCGTATTATAAAAATGAAAGTGTTGCGGTCTGGCTGCTGTAGTTTCAACATTGCTTTCGTTTTTGCAGTCTTCGGTTCAATTGCGCTCACACTTGACGCTAATTCTTCTTAAACCATGGGGTTTGGCATATAGAGAAATAAATGAACAGTGAAACTTATGAGTGTATGAGTGTATCTGAAATCAATCACAAGGAAAATAATAATAATAAATGAAAATCACAATATTTACATAAAATATTTTTATTAAGAGGGCAACAATATTAGCTGTGTCATGAGTACATTGTCGGTTAAATACATTAGACTGTACATTACAATGTTTTCTCCTCATTTTCAGTGGTTATGGTACTGGATTACAGTATTTTCCCATTATTTTATATTTGCATTGGTCAATAAAATAAATGGACATGGGGTATTCGTTCCAGTTCTTTCATAGTTGACTAATGTAGGCTCACACATTAAATAGCATGAATTTCGTTGGTAATATAAATAGCAATACAGAAACAGAAAAAAGGGAATGTATTTAATATGGTAACCACTGACATTTGACTTAAAATATACCAGTAACAAGGTTTTAGAGAATAAAGTGTACATAATGATCATCTATGCTAAAATGAAAATAATCTCTCAAAGATCACGTCCTAATTATTGATATATTTTCAAAATAGATTTTATGTTGGTAGCTTTAATTGATTGCAGAGGTTGATATGATCTACACAATTGTTTTTTCTCCCCAAAAACAGAAATACTGGAACACGTTAATTGTATGTAATTCCTCGCTGTAAATAATTAAATAGAAAACGAGAGTGTGCAAAAAAACATTCTACAGGAGGAAGTATTATTTCAATGATAACAGTATTGAAAAATAATGAAATAACAAACATTTCACTTGTGACTCATGCTGTGGACACAAAATAACACTAGATGGAGACAGCTAACAGTCCTACGTTTTGTGTTTCTGTAAGAAATGTTACTGATTCCGCAGAAACACCTTACTTTAATGACTCTAAAAATATGAACAGCACAAAATGCAAACACACTTTTCTAACTCTGTTGTAAAACATACAATTATGTGCGTTGTGTCAGAATCATTGTATAAAAAAGCACAATTTGAACCACAGTCTGGTTCTGTGTTCCTAGCCTATAAAAATAATACATTTACAATAAAATACACATTGAAGCAAGGACATTGACTGCATGTATCAAGTGCTTTATGACAGCTTAGTAAATGATCCGTTTTAAAACTAACTCAACCATTGCAATCACATTCGAATGCCCTGGGAATGCCGATGTTCTTAAAGCCATGATATAGCAGCTGTTTATCTAAATTCAGACTGTACTGTCCTACTGGGTGTGTTATGTACTATGCTGTACTATGGTCCGTACTATGATCTGCCTGAAGACAGGGGCGACTGTGTTTATTTTAAAGAAAAGATTATACTATGCAGATACATATTCTTGGTCACACAAGAAGAACTTACATTATGTGCTGTGAAAGAAAGAATCACTGACAAAATAAATCACAAGTCATGTAAGAATTCACATGCAGCAGAGAATGTAATAACATGTATTACTGTATGATCATTTCAGTGTTAGTTAATCTAGTGTTGAACACTTAAGAAACCTTGAAATTGGATAATTTCTTGTTACAAATGTCTAGGTACATTTTGACTTTCTGAATTATCAGTAAGGTCTCTATATTCTGTTCTTCCATTAAACAACATTCACAACGTTCTTTAGAATCCTTCCTGGTATAATATCATATGCTTCACCAGCTCCAGAAAAAGAGTTTGAAAGTCAAAAACAGTTTTGTTTAATGTGTTTCCTGTTCTGAATTTGCCATGGTCTGGCATATGAACAGAATATTAGAAATGAATATAAAAATGTGAAAAAGGTACAACCCCCACATTTAAAGATTTACAATGTACCAAACCTAAATGGAAAAACATGCACAAATCGCAGTGCTTTATGATGCGGGGAGGCTGGTTCCACACTCCCAGTCCATCTGGAAAATCCTGGCCTTGGTTACCGGGATGCTTGAAGACATTTTCTGCTTTTAAGATGTTGAGGAGGTGCTGAAACACGCCAGAGAAGGCCTTTATCACTTTGATTCTGCGGGGCTCTGGGGTTTCATCCGTTCCAGATGCGGCCGAGTGGCGACTCCTCGGCTCCGGAGAGCGGCCGTTCCCCACGCCGCTCCCGACCGCGGGGAAAACGGGATCGCCGTAGCGTGAAGCGCTTCTGGCAACCTGTCCGAAAAAAGTAGACACGCTCCGCGGCGGAAACGCGAAGCAGATTTACCCAGCACGGTCCACACGCACGGAAACCCCGAAAACAAGATGGACGCCGCATCTGGAGTGCTGCGGCGGGGACACGGGAGGGGAATTATGGGTAGGGAGCGTGTGCCGTCCGCCTTAAAGTCGGTCGGCGCTCCCGAGTGAACCGGTTCATGCCGGCAAGTCTGGGAGACTCGGGGGGGGGGCGGGACAACGGGGAAAAGGGACACAGGCATTCGTCAAAGTCTACAGCGTTAAATGAAACAAAATGGAGGCTAGATTTTCTGCGCCTGTCCCATTTTCCCCTGCCGCCCTGTGTCTGAGGATATATGTTATCACGCGTCAAAAAAAACGAAACAAAATGGAGGCTAGATTTTCGGCGCCTGTCCCATGTCCCCCTGCGGCCCTCGGCCCGGCCCCTACGCCCCGGCGGGCGGGGGCAGGGGCCCGTGGCGGCGGACGCGGGCCTTGGCGGCCTGCTGCTTCCACTTGAGGTTGCGCAGCTTGTTCTGCCTCCTCTTCTCCCGCCACCACAGCTGCTCGCAGTACTCATCCGCGCTCAGCCCCGCCCCGCCCAGCAGCTGCAGCTCCTTGTAGCTCCGCGGGGTGTGGGCGTACGGGGCCACGGGGCCCCGGGCCGCGGGCTGGGGCAGGGCGGGGGCCGGGGCGGGGGCCGGGGCCGCGGCCACACGCTCGGCGGGGAGCACGCGCAGCGCGTAGCGGGCTAGCGGCCGGGAGAAGGAGTGCTCGCGGGCCGTGCACACGTACACGCCCGAGTCGGCCGGCTCCAAACGCTGCAGGAGAACGCCCCGCTGCATGGGCACCACACGACCCTCACTCCACAGCAACTGAGAGAGAGAGAGAGAGAGAGGGAGAGGGAGGGAGAGAGAGGGGGAGAGGGAGAGAGAGGGAGGGAGGGAGGGAGGGAGGGAGAGAGAGAGAGAGAGCGAGGGAGAGAGAGGGAGGGAGAGGGAGAGAGAGAGAGGGAGGGAGAGGGAGAAAGGGAGGGGGAGAGAGAGAGAGAAAGGGAGGGGGAGAGAGAGGGAGAGAGAGGGAGAGAGAGGGGGAGAGGGGGAGAGAGAGAGAGAGGGGAGAGAGAGGGAGAGAGAGGGAGGGAGAGGGAGATAGAGAGGGGGAGAGAGGGAGGGAGAGGGAAGGGGAGAGGGAGAGAGAGCGAGGGAGAGAGAGGGAGGGAGAGGGAGAGAGAGGTGATGGGGAGGGAGAGAGGGAGAGAGGGAGGGAGAGAGAGAGGGGTGATGGGGAGGAAGAAAGAGGAAGAGAGAGGGGGAGAGAGAGGGAGGGAGGGGGTGATGGAGAGAGAGGGAGAGGGGTGATGGAGAGAGAGGGAGGGGTGATGGAGAGAGGGAGAGAGAGAGAGAGAGGGAGAGAGAGGTGAGGGGGTGCTTGAGTTCATCAGAAGACTCTGCGCAATCCCCAGTTCTGGGACAAACATTCTATCTTTATTTGAGATGTCCAACATTTTTAGACGGCAGTAAATTTCCTACAAGCCGCTGAAAATACATTTTAAGCCGCCTTTCTTCACCAACATTCAGACCAAATGTCCTCTTTCGTAAGATCGGACATATTGAATGCACAATTGAAAATTCCTAAACTTCAGAGTTCTGAGACAAGGTTTCCCTACAGACAGCGGACCAATAGGAATTCCTGTGTGCCTCATAAAGTATCCACGACTGGCCTGAGTTCAGCAGCACACTGGGAATGTTCCAGAGCTTTCCGCCGTGCCCCCTCCCTCACCTCTCTGCTGCTCTGCTCCTGCTGCTGCACGCTCCACCTGACCTCGGTCTGCGGCGACCGCGGGACGCACTCCAGGAACGTGGAGTTACTCTCCACCCCGTAGACCACCTTCTCCTCCACGCCGTCTGAACCTGCAAACACAGCGGTCTGGGTTACCGCACTGTCACCCTCTCGCCACTAGAGGGAACCTTACAGTCAGGGAAATCAAAGGCTCCTATGATAGCTCAATTAAGGTGAGGTTATAGATTCAAGCATTTTGGTATACTATATTATATAATATTATATGCTGATGGTAACGTTACCAAAACTGCTACCACAGTTAAAAGTGGTGAACATTGTTAGTGTCCGTCTTAGGAATGCAAAAGTGCAATATGACCCAGAAGGCATTGAAAGCCCATTTATAATCGACTAGTATAAAGTTAGCTGACCAAACCAGCAGATTTAGTTTTGTAAGCAGAATGAATTACCGTTGCACACCTAAGCCATATTTACACAACCGTTCCTGTAACTACTCCAGAAGGAGAGTCAGGCAATACAGAAAGAGGGTGTAAATGATGACGTCTAAAGAGGTAGCAGGTCCAGCTGGTGAGAAGGGTCTAATGATCTGATTTGAGGATATGAGGGAGCAGCCACAGAACAGCAGGGACGAGGGCTGCACTGAGATGACATCCAGCACGAGTGAAACGCAAAGCAGGAGACGGGAAACCGGACCTGTTTCAAATACTCTTTACTGAGCTTGTCTGGGGTATTGGCCCTGATGGAAAATCCAGCTATGAGCAGCTTGAAATGACCAGCTACCAGCCGTTTCAAAACCTAGCTTGACCAGTTTTCTTTCAGCAGGGGGAATCATTGAAATACTATCAAAAAGTGCAAATCCCACCTTCTCTTGTTTGGCTCAGTTGCGCCAGCCAAGATCAGGCGAGCCCCGAAAAGTATTTCAATCCATAACAGTTCCGTATTTGACCCAGGCCCGGTTGAGAGCTGTGTCACAGATCAGCGAGGTGCTCAGGGGTGGTGGTCTTCGATTCTTTAGGCGTATGCAGAAAACTACACTAACACCCCAGCTGCACCCGACACCCCCGGTCTGTGATGAAAGCAAAACGCAGCGTTCCGGCGCGGTGCCTGGGCGGCCGTGGACATGGCGGATAGCGGTGGTTACCGTCCTCCAGGTCGTAGCACTGGCTCCGGGGGTCCCCGAACCTCACGTCCTGTCTGCGGGCGCGCCTGTGAGGCCAGAGGAAACGCGCGTCAGCTCTCTCCTTTTCAGCAGCCAGCTCCATTTCCAAATTCGGCAAACTCGCCACCGATTATACCTTTCTCTTAACAGCTCTTAACAGCTGAATACCTATCATTCCAGAGTCTGACAGACCAGATGTTCACTTACAAAAGATAAGATATAGAAAGATGACCATGACAAGAGTTAAGGTACACAAACATATACACGAAATATACACATACAGTAATACACACATTAGTACACATAAAATAAGAAAGGAAAATGCAATACTAATATGTGTCCTATGCAGGTGAAAAGTTTGTGTTCCTTAATAATAATAATAATAATAATAATAAGGTGAACAAACATATCATTACCCGCATAGTACATACAAAAACGTAAAATAAGGACACTGAAAGAAACCAAAAGGCCAAACTATCGGTCATTAATCAACAGAGTCCTTGGCAGAGAGCAGAGCACAGTCCATGGGCCCAGCTTCCTGCTGTAATGTGTGTTCACACATTATCGCTAACACATTATCATTTGTCAAGATAATATGTCCAGTGGAAATGCTTTAGATTTAGGCACACGTCAGGCCATGTACACAATGAATTTATGCTTATGGTATTGCTATTATTCTGAGAAAAAACTGAACAGAGTCAGGCTGTAGCCTGGTGCAATAACTAAAATATATTATTTTAACCTTAATGTCACATCTTACCAAGATTTGATTTCCCTACACTACTTAGGGAATAAGTGAAACAAAAATGTGAATATGTGAATTGACAGAAATCTGACATCAATCATTGTATTAAATTGATTCATTGAGTTTTTTTAGTATGATGAATGTCCTGTTAAAACATTCATTTTTCTAATTTCAGTAAAGTGCTTTTCTTATCAGCAGGAGATTAGATTGAGACCTTGCACTTGGTCCAGGGTAAATCTCTAAACAAAGGACATCGAACTAATCAAAATGGATATTTTTGCATGCTTTTACAGTTAATTAAATACACCATAAACAATTATGATCAAGCATATCCACATACTGAAAACATTTGACAAAGATCTTTAAACAAGTCTAACAAACCAAACTTCCAAAAGGCCTGAACAAACAAGGTTTGATGGAAATTTGGGTAAAATACCTGTTTGAACTTTAGCTCACTAGAATGATGGGCACAGTGATGTCTGATGATGATGTGTATGGACATGGTATGATTAGAGGGTGTGAGTATAGACAGGGTATGAGTATAGGCAGTGTTGGGTATGTGCAGGGTGTGGGTATAGGGTATGTGTGGGTATAGGCGGGATGTGGATATAGGGTATGTGTGGGTATAGACAGGGTGTGGGTATAGGGTATGTGTGGGTATAGGCGGGGTGTGGATATAGGGTATGTGTGGGTATAGGCAGGGTATGAGTATAGGCAGTGTTGGGTATGTGCAGGGTGTGGGTATAGGGTATGTGTGGGTATAGGCGGGATGTGGATATAGGGTATGTGTGGGTATAGGCAGTACTGGGTACAGGGTATGTGTGGGTATAGGCAGGGTGTGGGTATAGGGTATGTGTGGGTATAGACAGGGTGTGGATATAGGGTATGTGTGGGTATAGGCAGTGCTGGGTATAGGCCTGAACAAACAAGGTTTGATGCAAATTTGGGTAAAATACCTGTTTGGGTATAGGGTATAGGGTATGTGTGGGTATAGGCTGATGATCATGTGTATGGACAGGGTATGATTAGAGGGTGTGGGTATAGACAGGGTATGAGTATAGGCAGTGTTGGGTATAGACAGGGTGTGGGTACAGGGTATGTGTGGGTATAGGCAGTGCTGGGTATAGGGTATGTGTGGGTATAGGCAGGGTGTGGGTATAGGATATATGTGGGTATATGTGGGTATAGACAGGGTGTGGGTACAGGGTATGTGTGGGTGTAGGGTATGTGTGGGTATAGACAGGGTGCGGGTACAGGGTATGTGTGGGTATAGGCAGGGTGTGGGTACAGGGTATGTGTGGGTATAGGGTGTGTGTGGGTATAGACAGGGTGTGGGTACAGGGTATGTGTGGGTATAGGTGGGGTGTGGGTACAGTGTATGTGTGGGTATAGGGTATGTGTGGGTATAGACAGGGTGTGGGTACATGGTATGTGTGGGTATAGACAGTGTGTGGGTACAGGGTATGTGTGGGTATAGGCAGGGTGTGGGTATAGGGTATATGTGGTTATAGACAGGGTGTGGGTATAGGGTATGTGTGGGTATAGGCAGGGTGTGGGTGTAGGGTATGTGTGGGTATAGACAGGGTGTGGGTATAGGGTATGTGTGGGTATAGGCAGGGTGTGGGTATAGGGTATGTGTGGGTATAGACAGGGTGTGGGTGTAGGGTATATGTGGGTATAGGCAGGGTGTGGGTATAGGGTATGTGTGGGTATAGGCAGGGTGTGGGTATAGGGTATGTGTGGGTATAGACAGGGTGTGGGTATAGGGTATGTGTGGGTATAGACAGGGTGTGGGTATAGCGTATGTGTGGGTATAGATAAGGTGTGGGTATAGGGTATGTGTGGGTATAGGCAGGGTGTGGGTATAGGGTATGTGTGGGTATAGACAGGGTGTGGGTGTAGGGTGTGTGTGGGTATAGACAGGGTGTGGGTATAGGGTATGTGTGGGTATAGACAGGGTATGGGTATAGGGTATGTGTGGGTATAGACAGGGTGTGGGTATAGGCAGGGTGTGGGTATAGGCGAGGTGTGGGTATAGGGTATGTGTGGGTATAGGCAGGGTGTGGGTATAGGGTATGTGTGGGTATAGACAGGGTGTGGGTATAGGGTATGTATATCTGACCTCTTGTTACTGGGGAAGTAGCCGCTGCAGGCGTGCCCGTCCCAGGCGCAGTAGGGGTCTCTGGAGAGGCAGCAGTCTGCACACGCCCTGCCGTACAGCCCACACCGCTGCAGGCCCAGCTGGGCCACGCCCGCGTCGCTGCTCACGAACAGCAGCTGCTGCACGCGCAGAGGAGGAGGAGAGAGAGAGGAGGAAGAGCAGGGGAGAGAGGAGACAGGAGGAAGAGGAGAGGAGAAGAAGAAGATGAGAGAAGAGGGAGAGCAGGAGAGAGGAGGTGAGGAGGAAAGAGGAGGAAGAGAGAGGAGAGAGGTTCACACCTTCAGCCACCAGGCTGTGCCCTAGCATTAGCATCTTTAGCACTTTCTTACTTGTGTTTACTGTGTAGCACAGTGTATGTCACAAACACACCGCCAGTAACAAAGAGTCAACAACAAAGAGGGCTAACATGCCGAGAGTCATGTCCTGTCAGCTAAACTGTAGTGTGGAATGACCCAGAGGCTTTTTGGATGAGGGGGCTTTGAGCAAAGCTTCTCCTGAGTAAAAAAGTATTTTACACTTATTTCACATGGTCCACGTGTCTCAGATGACAAAAACATGTTGTGTTTTAATTTAATTTCCCTGATATTAAGATAAATACTGTATAAAGCTCAGGGAAGCCAGACGCAGGGTCTCAGGAGGTTACAATGGCATAATTGTTTTTTGCTGCATACAGTTGCATTATAAAAGTAATACATAGCCTTTACTGCATTAAAGTCAATGAAATGTCTGTCCTTAAACACACACTAAACACATGTAAAGTATCCAATGAAATCCATTCACCCAGCGTCCAATCTAAGCTATTGTGCAGTCCTTTATTTCCACCGCAGGAAACTCACCCGTTTGGTTGACAGCTCCATGTTCAGGACAGGGGTGGGCTTCTGTCAGTTGAAGAGAAAAGGCAGCGTGTTAACAAGCAAGACCACAAAACCCTCAGCGCTACGCACTTTTATTGACTTTTTCTCTTTCTCTAGCGGCGAACAAAGAGGTTTTTGGAAAACGAGGCCGAAGATAAAAAAAACTTTTTCCGGCTCACTGGTTCATTTCGACCAGGCGGCGCTGCGGACTCTCGAGAGTGCCCTTTCTTTTCAAACGACTTTGTGTGGGTTTCGGACGATTACCTCCCGATTGCAGGTCTCTAGGCGACTCCTTCGTGAATGTCTGCCAAGGCTGGAGCCCTCCGAGACAACAGCCCACGCCACTGCACTCAAACTGCCCCTCTTCCACAGAGAAGCTAATGAAATACCCACAATCCCCTTCACCTCCCTGCCGGACCTGCTTATATTTTTATATTGCACTTTACTTTTTCTTATTTCTTTATTTTAAGACGGAACTACTTCTGTTTACAGGACTGTAAATGCCATTTACATTCCAAGAACAAATCTTGATTGCCTTTTTTTTCCTGGTGTTTCCCATAAAATACATTGGAGATTGTGTGTCTGGAGATGTGTTACCATACTAAAGGACTGTAAATTCCTTGCTGTAAAACCCGGCTGTGCCAGCTTGATCAGCTTGAAAATTGAGCTGGCCAAGCTGGTCATGAAGCTGGTCTAGCTGGGTATGAACTGGTCAACCAGCACGGCCAAGCTGGTCATAAAGCTGGTCTAGCTGTGTACAAGCTGGTCAACCAGCTAGCGTTGGTAGCTTGTCTGAGCTGGTAGTACTGGTCAACCAGCAACCAGCTGTTTCAAAACCTAGCTTAAAAAAAACCTAGATTTTTCCGCTGGGAAGCTAATTGATGATCAACACACCAACTGTCAGGATGACTGAGAAAATAGAATAGACAAGCTCCACAATGCTCTCCTTTGCTCACTGGGCCCTCTAACACCAAACCCTTTCACTTTTGGGGCTCAGAACAACATCCCATGTATTTAATCTTCTTCTGTATAATCAACGCATGTGGCCCGTTTGGAGAACAGCTGAAAATCTCCCCTTTTAATTCAAAATGAAGATAGATGGGTCTTGTTCTGGTCGTCAAGCCCATCTGCTAACAGACGTATTTAGATTCTCTGGGAAAACGCTGCAGACCCCTTTTCTCTCGTGTGTTATTTCTGTTCTCCTCCCTGGTGTAAAATCCAGCTATCACCAGCTTTAAATACCAACTACCAGCTGTTTCAAAACACAGCTTGAGTATGGAGTATTGTGAGTAAGGAGCTGGTCTGAACTGGTCAACCAGCTAAACCATGTCAAGCTTGGAGCCAGTCTGAACTGGT
>NC_083773.1:41931773-41959273 GCF_963514075.1 Conger conger
TGCATATTTTACAGTCTAACTGCTATTTCTCTGAGCTGTTTGTAATGCGAGTGTTAACACAGAGAGCCGACCACAGGAGGTGGAGTGGGGAATTAGGCTCAACGCACTGCTCTTTTTTGTGGGCCTGGAAGAGAACGCTGATGAGTGGGCCTTTCAGGCCGGCAAAGTGTCACCATAGATTCATTTACATTTACATTTACATTTTTGTCATTTGGCAGACGCTTTTAATCCAAAGTGACTTACAAGTGCATAGGTTCTTCCACAGGTTAAAAGCATGAAATCCATAACTAGTAAAATACACATGAAGTGTTGTTCTAAACATATAGTCATCTTAAGTGCAATTTTTTTTTTTGGGGGTTAGACAAGAGGGATAGGGACACCAGAAAGGGGAGCGGGGGAAATCAGGAGGGAGGACTAAGGTACAGTTTGAAAAGGTGTGTTTTTAGTCTGCGTCAAAATAGGGGGAGGGATTCTACTGTCCTGACAGTGGTAGGCAAGTCATTCCACCACTGAGGAACCAGAACGGAAAACAGGCGTGAACGTGCAGCTCGATCGCCAGGTGCTCGTAGAGAGGGAACCATAAGGCGACCAGAGCTGGCAGACCGGAGTGGTCTAGCTGGGGAGTAGGGAGTGATTAAGGGTTGTATGTAAGGTGGGGCAGTCCCCTTAGCAGCCTGAAATGCCAACACTAGTGCCTTGAATCGGAGAGATTCTTGAGAATAATTAGATACTCAGACCCCATGTTCCACCATAGACTCTCCAGAGTAACCAGATACTAAGATCTCCTGTTCCACCATAGATACACCAGAGTAACTAGACACTCAGATACCCTGGTCCACCATAGACTCTCCAGAGTAACCAGATACTCAGATGCCCTGTTCCTTCTGTACTCCCTGCTCCTTTAATGCAGGAGGTCCCAGTTTTCTAACAGGAGTTTCTGACGTCACATTACAGTACGGACCATCTTGACACAGTCCAGTGCTTAATCACCCCCTATTTTAAGAATCAAATCCTGCGCTGGTGTTTTAGTAACGCTCACCACTGGAGCCTAGGCAAACATTCCTGACATCTGTCTGAACCTGGTGGGGATCATATTACCGTAAGGTTACGAAACTGACAATCTGCGGTCACCCCACATTAGACTGATTTCCCTGTATCTGTCTGAACCTGGTCAGGCTCATATTAGTGTAAGGTTACGAACCTGACAGTCTGAGGTCACCCCGCATCAGGCCGATTGCCCTGTAGACCTCAGGAATGATACGGTGGAGTTATAGGCTCACTGTTCGCTGAAATCTGAGACTGCGTCACGCTCTGATCCATTTAACCTCAGCGTCTCGCTGAGATTGCCCCAGTATACTCCATTTTAAAAGGGCTCTACAGTGCTAAGACATTACATGGCCCCACAGTGAAGATGAAATGATTGCACACACTGCCAATTCTAGTAAACTGTTACATTAGCCAGTATAATCAAATTACCATTGACAGTGAAGCACTAAAGCATACTGTTCTAAATCAATAGGAAGTCAATGACACATCCTAAGTTGGTCACTACTAAAGGCGAAATCAGCCCTAGCGAAGGGCAACAGTGTTATTTTGAATTAGAGGGTTATGTCATCTGGGAACCTGCTACGAGCCTTCCCCTCCCACGCTGACCCCCCTGCCCTCACCGTGCCAGGGCGGGGGTACGGGACCCGGCCCTTGTACTCCACCCAGCGGTAGTCCGGCCCCTCCTTGTGGGCGAAGGGCCCGTTGAAGGCAGCACGAATGGAGGCCATGGAGTAAACACAGACCGCAGAGCCCCGAAACACATAGCTACAGAGAGAGAGAGAGGGAGAGAGGGAGGAAGAGAGGGAGGAGAGGGGGAGGGAGGGAGAGAGGAGAGGGGGGGAGGAGAGAGGAGGAGGGGGAGAGAGGGGGGGAAGGAGGGAAGAGAGGGAGGGGAGGGAGAGGGGGGGAAGGAGAGAGGGGGGTAGAGGGGAAGGAGAGGGAGGGAGGGAGAGAGGAGATGGGGAGGGAGAGCGGGGAGAGGAAGGGGGGAGAGAAGGAGGGGGTAGAGAAGAATTTCAATGCAACATCAATATAAACATATGAATCATGTTTTTGGTAAGTACAGTATGCACCTGTGTGTTTGATTCATGCAGTGCTCATCCCACACTCAGGAAAGATGCACCTGCAGGGTCACTGAGTCACCCTAACAGTAAATCTGTACCCTGTTATTCACACACTCACTCACACACTCACACACTCACTCACTCACTCACACACTCACTCACTCACTCACTCACACACACACACACTCACTCACTCACTCACACACTCACACACTCACTCACACACTCACTCACTCACACACTCACACACACACTCACTCACACACTCACTCACACACTCACACACTCACTCACTCACTCACACACTCACTCACACACTCACTCACTCACTCACTCACTCAGTAACACCAAATCATCCTGGAGTTTTTACTGCTCAATCAGCTCAAGGCAGCACACTTCCTGTCACTGTGACGCTGTTATCTGCAGCTAGAAAAAACAAACCAAACCAAACAAGAAACAGCAGACCAGGAAGAACCTCGGGACAGGTCCAGCTGAAAGGAAAAGTCATCCAAACCAAACTCCAAGCTCAAATGTTCCCGACCAGTTTTCCTTCACGCAGAACCTTCACGCGACACCTATCTGCAAAATCAAGCCAATCATTCAGCACAGGCCAACTGTAACATAATCCTGGATCCATTCAGGAAACATGGCCCACATGACTACTTACATAAGAGAGAGGAAATGGTCCAGGCCTACAACAACACGGCGTAGGATAACAGCCCCCCTGGTTTCTCCGACCCTGCCCCTGCCCACTACCCTTACACCCCACCAGTCTGGGCCAGAGTGGGCACGGGCTGGCTGTTCTCATGCGTCAAGATCACTCCGGGTTTCCTGTGACATCTCGCTGTCTTTGGGCCATTTTAAAGCCCAAAGGTTTTGGGAAATTGCAGCTGGCAGCCAATCATCTAAACTATTTGAAGGGCCGAAAACAGTTACAGAATAATAATATTTTTCATTCAAATGAGAAATGTCACTCCTGTTCATTAGCTGCTTATCAGCCTAGACAAACAGAAAAAGTCTGTGGACAGACTACACTGCAGATCACTACTGTAAGAAGAACTAAGCTGATATATATACTCAATGACCACTTTGTTAGACAAATTTATTAGACTTATTTTAAAAAGATTTATTGGTAGTTGGCTGCTGCATCCTATCCACATTAAGCTTTGATGTGTTGTGCGTTCAGATATGCTCTTCTACATACCACTGTTGTAATGTGTGGTTATTTGAGATACTGTTGCCTTCCTGTCAGCTTTGACCAGTCTGACCCTTCTCCTCTGACCTCTCATATTGGCAAGGCCTTTTCCCAACAGAACTGCCGCTCACTCGATGTTTTTAGCTTTTTGCATCATTCTCTGTTACCTCTAGAGGCTGTTGTGCGTGAAAATCCCAGGAGATCAGCAGTTTCTGAGATATTCAAACCACCGTGTCTGGCACCACCAAACATTCCACGGTCAAAGTCACATTTTTTCCCCTTTCTGACATTTGGACAGCTGAACCTCTTGACCACGTCTGCATGATCTTATTCATTTAGTTGCTGCCACATAATTGGCTGATTAACTTTTCATTAACAAGCTGGTGTACAGGTCTCCCTAATAAATTGCTCATTGACTGTATGTCTCTTAAGCTGCCAAGCCTTCAATAATATCAGTCTCGAGCAGTTACACCAACCCTCATCACATACAGTACTGCATGCAAAGTACATGATGTATGGAAAGATTTATATTATGTTTTGAGCTGCTGAATCAATCACTCAATTACTCATCACAACATGACTATACAGAGATGACTCTTACCTGGAAGTAGAGAAGACTCCGTAGATGATTGGATTCTGGGAGTCCTTAGTTTCCAGGACAAAGATATCCTCTGAAACAGGAGGGATGGAAACTCAAAGTCACACAAAGGTCTGATAACTTCTGTCCCCAAGTCAAAACAAGCAGAAACGGAAGTTAGAGCAGCACTAGCTACAACAACTGAGGAGCTGTCTGAAAAGGATATTGATTGGCGGGGAAGGTAAAATTGACAGGCATTTGATTGACATGCCCACCAGCACTTATTTTCTTATTTTCCAGGAAGTGGTTGAAAAAAAAATGTGGGTACTAAACATGTGGTTGTGAAAATACACAAACATTACAATTTTATAAATCTTTTGGAATACGTACTTTAAGAATTGACTAAATTGAATTGAATTAAAAAAGTGAATTTCAGCTTGTCTTTAGGAGATTTGCGGTCCCTTGGTCGACCAGCAGGAGTCGCTGTTGTGCAGTGAGAAGTCCCTCTGGGTGCCTGAAACCCTCCCATCCCTCTGTGATGCTGCAGCCAGTTAGCAGGGCCACCAGCCACATCCAGCACTGACACTCTCCAGATTCAATTCCAATGAAATTAATCAACGAAAACAGCATTCCTAACTTAATAACTCATTTTTAAGATTAGGCCCTGTAACTCTCCCTGGAACTCTTGGCACGTCAGCTGTAATATGTGGTAGGACTGCAGTGTGTGTTTGGAGGGGTGTGTGGTATGTCTGCAGTGTGTGTTTGGAGGGGCGTGCTGTAGTACTCAGGTGTGTGGTAGGACTGCAGTGTGTGTTTGGAGGGGTGTGTGGTAGTACACAGGTGTGTGGTAGGACTGCAGTGTGTGTTTGGAGGGGCGTGCAGTAGTACACAGGTGTGTGGTAGGACTGCAGTGTGTGTTTGGAGGGGCGCTGCCGTACCCAGCTCATCAAAGTGTGTGTCCAGTCCGTCTGGGCCGGGGACGGAGCACACGAGCCGGGCCTTCAGGAAGGTGGTCCAGCGGTTAATCAGACTCCTCTTCCCCCCGATGTCGTTCTGAAACAGGAGAGACACACCAGCGTCAACACACACACCTACACACACAACCTGCTCTACACACACCTACACACACAACCTGCTCTACACACACCTACACACACAACCTGCTCTACACACACCTACACACACAACCTGCTCTACACACACCTACACACACAACCTGCTCCACACACACCTACACACACAACCTGCTCTACACACACCTACACACACAACCTGCTCTGCACACACAAACCGCTCTACACACACCTACACACACACACCGCTCTACACCCACAAACCGCTCTACACACAACGGGAGCTGTACGGAACGGAACAGGAGCTGTATGGAATGGGTAAGGAACAGGAGCAGTAAGGAACAGGAGCAGTACGGAACAGGAGCAGTACGGAACAGGAGCAGTAAGGAACAGGAGCAGTAAGGAACAGGAGCAGTACGGAACAGGAGCAGTAAGGAACAGGAGCAGTAAGGAACAGGAGCAGTACAGAACAGGAGCAGAACAGAACGGGAGCAGTACTGAACGGGAGCAGAACAGAACGGGAGCAGTAAGGAACAGGAGCAGTAAGGAACAGGAGCAGTACAGAAGGGGAAGTGTTCACGGCTCTGACCTTGCACACGCGTGCCACCCTGCTGTACACGCGGCGGTCCCACTGGCTGGACTCCACGGCCGTCTCCTTGAAGAAGAAGTACACCTTGTCGTCGTCGGGGCTGTGCGTGTCGGGGATGGAGAAGGAGCTCACAAACTCCGGCTCTGTGGGAAGAAAGGCAGAGCTCTGTGCTGGAGGAGACGCCGTGTTTCCAATGAGACGGTAAAAACGCGGCCATTACTCCTGACTCCGTGACTCTCTTCACAAAGAGTAGGGGGCTCCTCGGCATCCTGGCCAAATTCCCAACCTCGCTTTTACCCTCTCACCAAAATCATCCCCTAATTCATTTTTCTCACAAAATGTTCTCTCCCTCTCCACCTCTGGTGTGTGGTGAGCGTTCTGGTGCAAAATGTAGCACACCCAGGTGGTCAAGGCAATGTTTCTGCCCCATCACTGTAACGTGCCTTGAGTGTCTAGAAAAGCACTATATAAATGTACTGATCCATCTATTGATCAAGAGGAACAGACTGACGTACATAGATGAATAATTCAGTCTCAATAATTCAATAATTTAAGTCTAAAAAATGGAGACTTAAGAACATTCCAGAACAGGGGTGTTCACTATTCCCCTAGTAGAGCTGCAGTATCTACCGCAAGGACCAGCAACTCACGGTCCTCGAGGTCTGCTGGTTTTCCCACACACTTGGGTGTCGGGAAAAGAAAACCAAGGCTGGATTTGGATCTGCAGGACCAGAGACTTTTCTATGCTTTCCTGAGCTTATCTTGTAAATTTTAACCTTTGAAGCCCTCTCAAAAACGCAAACCTGGTTCTCTTTGTTGGTTTAATTGCACCATGCAAGATCAATTGGGCACAGAGAAGTTTTGTATCAGACACAAGTATGTATTTGACCCGAATCTGACTCACTCTAGCCCTTACAGAGCTGCAGTACCTGCAGGTTTTTGCTTTCACCTTAAAATCAGCATTTGATTGAGCTGGACAAGCTGGTATTAAGCTGATCTAGCTGGGTATGAGCTGGTCAACCAGCTATTGCTGATAGTTTGTTCATAGCTGGTCAACTAGCTACCAGCTGTTTCAAAAAATAGCTTGAGCTAGTCAAACCATGTCAAACCATGCTGGGAGCTGGTCTGAACTGGTCAACCAGTTACCAGCTATTTAAAAACCTCTTTTTTTCAGCACTTGTAATCAAGTGCTTTAAACAATCAATACAGGGCTGAGTAACAACAAAGCCCTGCACACGAGAGACCCAAAGCCAGCATGGCCGCCCCTGCCGGTCTCTCTGGGCGGGTGGCTCCGCTCTCTCACCGTTCAGCCAGTGGTCCTGGTAGGCCTCGGTGCGGATGTAGAGGTGGCTGCTCCCGTAGACCGACGTGCGGAAAATGCCGGCGTTGGTGCCCATGAAGTCCACGGACGTGCCAGCGTAGAGCTCTCCGTCTGGGGCGAGAGAGGGTTTGGCTCAGGGACATGAACCCAGTTACAAACCCGCCCAAAATGTTGAAATGTTTAAATGTGCCTGGATCAGCTGCTCTCTCCACGGAAAGAGCCCTCTGAAGAAACTCGATCGCAATGCCACGGATGCATTTCAGATTCCACATGAGTTTACGGAGAGTGCAAAAAAGTCAACACACACATACGGACTCACTCACATACACATACACAAACACACATACACGTACACACACACCATATACGTCACTGAAATCATGATTGTCGTTGACAGCCTGTAATTTTAGCGCGTATATTTAGCGGCCGAGGTCCGGGGAGACCATCGCTCCCCGGGGCAGAAAACGCAAAGCGAATGAAAGTAAGAATGCGTTTTCCTTCGCTTCCTGACCGCAGCCTCGGACCGCAGCCTCGGACGGCAGACTGGCACCCCTGCCCACCGCCCCCCCACCCACCCCACCCCCTCTCTATGTTACGCAGAAAGGCCATAGGTCATCAGGACCGTGAGCCTCAGAGAATGAGCTATGTGGTCGAACCGTGGTGGTCGAACCAGCATGTCGCCACCAAAGCACGCTTCCCTTAAACAGGAGAATGTTATTGGGGGGGGGGCGTGACTAATTAGCCGGTGGTGGACAGGGCGTTGAGGCTCTGCCCCCCCGCTGGTGCAGGGGCGGGGGTGGAGGGGCTCACCGGTCAGGAGGGCGGTAAAGGGCTCCAGAGGGCTGTAGGGACACTTCCCCCTCCCCGACTCCAACTGGAACGAGGGCTCCTGGGAAACAGAGTCCATTTCAGCGAGAAAAAAAAACACCCACAGCTGTGTGTGTGTGCGTATGTGTATGTGTGTGTGTATGTGTGTATGCGTGTGTGTGTATGCGTGTGTCTGTGTGTGTGTGTATGCGTGTGTGTGTGTGTGCGTGTGTGTCTGTGAGTGTGCGTATGCGTGCCTGTGTGTCTGTGTGTGTGTGTGTGTGTGTGTGTGTGTGGGTGTGTGTGTGTGTGTATGTGTGTATGTGTGCGGGTGTGTGTATGTGTGGGTGTGTGTGTGTATGTGTATGTGTGTGTGTTTGTGTGTGTGGGTGTATATGTGTGTGTGTGTGTGTGTGTGTGTGTGTGTGTGTATGTGTGGGTGTGTGTGTGTGTCTCCAGGGCACCGTTTCTCACCTCTGTGTTTTGCAGGTCGATGTAGGTGCAGAGGGGGTGGTAAGCCCCCGTCCCGCAGACATACACGTGTGTTTTGTTGAACGGCTGCAGGACCCTCACAAAGTTAGCGCACTCCGTCTGCGAAAACACACAAGAGAAACTGCAGTGTGTACAAGGAGAATGTCCGGTACCGCCACGTGGCCCTGACCCATCTCTTACTCTGAGGTCACCGCAGTGCGGACGGAAGCCCCAGAGGGACAAATTCAGGGAAATAATGCTGAGTCACCGGTGTCGATTTCACTGAAGCAATATGGTAAATGTTTGTTTGTTTGTTTGTTCAAAAAAAAAAAAATGGCCCTTGTCCTTATCTTTGTTGTACAGGGAAATTGTACTTCCCTCTAGGGTCTTTCAGCGAACTTATCCCTGGTTATGGGTATGCACTTTGTTGTACGTCGCTCTGGATAAGAGCGTCTGCCAAATGCCAATAATGTAATGTAATGTAATGTAATGTATCGTGAATGCAGTCAGGTGGTGTTAGGGCACGATGTGAAGGCGAGTGCTGGGAACCCCCACAGCTGTGACTGTATTCACGATGCAGCACTGGCCTGCCATTGTGTATGCACATCAGATTTCCAACGCGTGCCCATCCCTGGTGACGGGTGAGATGGCCGCCTCTCCCCTTACCTCAGCGCTCTTTCCCGCCGATTTGCAGTGCTCCACGTGCTCCCTCTCCGCCGGCCAATAAATCTGAAGGAGCGAGAGACCGGGTGTCACCACGGCAACACCTAAAAGCCCGCTACGTGACGAAGCCTGGCGTTTCTGTCACACACACGGCCAGACTGTTTGGGTTTGTTAAAGCTCATGATTGGCTGTTCAGATAAATACAGTATGGAGGGTGATAAAAGGAGGAAAATTTCAAACAAGTGTCAAAATTCTTGAAAGGGTGGAGAGAACGCATGACGAGCCAACGGTTTAACATGTGGGTACGACCAATGCAGTGTAGGAATGTATTATTTATGCAGCAGTTTATCCAAAACCCTCGTCAAAAGTTCCTTTCTGCTGCAGCCCTCAAGAGCTGAGCGCTGCCACAAACAAAGCTGTGCTTCTGCTGACATGAAATCAGGGACTCAGAAGGGACCTCAAATAAGTTCTCCCCTACCAGAAGGTCCAAAGCACACACTCTCTCACACACCCACACAGTTACACACTCTCTCTCTCACACACACTCACACACATGCACACACACTCTCTCTTTCTCTCTCTCTCACACACAAACTCTCTCTCTCTCTCTCTCACACACACTCACACACATACACATACCCTCTCTCTCTCTCTCTCTCACACACACACACCCTCTCTCTCTCTCGCACACACTCACACACATGTACACACTCTCTCTCTCTCTCCCTCTCACACACATACCCTCTCTCTCTCCCTCTCTCTCTCACACACACACCCTCTCTCTCGCTCCCTCTCTCACACACACACCCTCTCTCTCTCTCTCTCTCTCTCTCACACACACGCCCTCTCTCTCTCCCTCTCCCTCTCTCTCACACACACCCTCTCTCTCTCTCTCCTCTCTCTCTCACACACACCCTCTCTCTCTCCCTCTCTCTCACACACACACCCTCTCTCTCTCTCTCTCCCTCTCTCACACACACACACCCTCTCTCTCCCTCTCTCTCTCTCTCTCTCTCACACACACCCTCTCCCTCTCTCTCACACACACCCTCTCTCTCTCTCTCTCTCTCTCTCTCCCTCTCTCTCTCACACGCACACCCTCTCTCTCACACACACACACACACACACACACACACACACACACACACGGACCTTGCGTGCGGGCAGCGTCAGGCTGTCGGACTGCAGCAAGTAGACGTGGTCTCTGCCCCCCACCAGCAGCCAGCCCCGGTCCTCATCCAGCAGCAGGGACTGGTACCCCCCCACGAAACCAGCACCCCAGAACACCGTCGAGCTGTTCCTGCCCTGCAGGTCTGAGGCACAGAGAGAGGGGGGATTAGTCTTTACATTTCCAACTTCATCCTCCGAGAAAAGAATGTCAATTTGAATTTAATATGCATTTGAGGAGACAGAGAACAGGTATAATAGTTATGTTCATTCTGCATAGAGGTTTCAAAGCATTGTTTGTCGCTTGGCAAGTGAGAGGGAAACGTAGTCCAGCTGTAAACAAGGACTACAGTCACAACACGCGCTGCTGGTTAGTGTGCATAGTGTGCATATTAGGTTGAAATAGTGCTCTTTCCAAACTGCCACACTAAGGAGTGATTCGAATGAGTCATTCTTCCTCTGAATCCTCTCTGTTATCAGCTCACTCGCCCAGCGGATTAACGAGTTACTCCTGACTCTCTGAGTCTCCTCTCACCACTGTTCCAGAGAATTCCAGAGAGATAACTGGACAGTACAGTGATGGATGTTCTGACGGAGACAACACAAATCCGGCATTATCTGAGCTGTAATTTACACACACAAAACACCCCCCCCCCCCCGACACACACACTCATACACTCACACACACTCTACCACCCCCCCACACACACTCATACACACACAGGCACACACACACACACACACACACACACACACGCCCCAACCCGGTCTTCTCAGGAGACTGTGGGTTTAACTAAGCAGAAAATGACCCACACAATCATTGCACATTAACCCCCACACCCTGCTCCGACTGCTCCACTCAGCAACGAGCCTCAACACGCCTGTTCCTATCACCGCCTACACCCCCACGGGCCCTACACCTTCCACCCTACACCCCCACGGGCCCTACACCCCCACCCTACACCCCCACGGGCCCTACACCCCCACCCTACACCCTCCACCCTACACCCCCACGGGCCCTACACCCCCACCCTACACCACCGCAGGGAGCTGGCTCCACACCACTGCAATGTGTTTCCCATTTCCACATTGGAGTGACAAGCTGACAGCCAGGAGGACTAAACCCCGACAGCGCCCAGACCCAGGCCCACATTCACCGCAAAACCTTACTTAACTCGTCATAACAAGTCTTTTAGTCTTGTAATAAGACCTCATTTTTTTCCTCTCAAGTAGAAGATATTAGCTTGTGTTAAGTTAATGTTTGCTTGAAAAGTGAAATTTTGGCATTGGCAAATCTTGAAATGAGTCAAACTGTCTTACCTAATTGGTAACACAATCTGTGCTTGATAAGCACAAAATCTAAATAAATAAGTCTCAATATACTCTAAAACTAAGATACTTGCAGTGTTCATATCAAATAATTAACCATGGTACGTCTGATAACAAAAATATTAAAACTCTTTCGTCAACTATGCTGTGGAGATACTTGAAACCATTCATGTTTTTAAGACTGCCGATGATTAAATCACATATCACATCTGACAAAATAAATAAAGGAGAAAGCCAACAAAATCTTGGAATTGGGCTTGTCACTGCCACTCTGAACCAGTTAAAGCGCGTGTATCACAGAGCCAGTTGCTATTTACTGTATTTAACTGTATTTTACTCTAATTACAGCCCGAGGCGACATTTAAAGAGCATATCTGCGTGTTTCCGAGCCGAGAGCAAGCGACAGACAGAAACCTGGCGCCAGGCCACATTTCCCCAAACACCCAGAGAGCCAAGAAGCGGTTTAATGTGCCCAGAAGTATGTGTCTACAAAAGAGAGCAGCATCATTATTTTTTAAGAGAAACTTGTTTTGACAAAGTCCCTTACTCCACTTCCTTCTAATATGATGTGGTAAAAAAGCCCATTGGAAGCGACCTGCTGTCTAGAAAGATTCTGTTGTCGCTCAATTAAGAGGACTAGACTGTGGAGTTCCTGTGAGTAGAAGAGGCCCTAATTAAGGGTCCTCTCTCTCCAGTCCGGGAGCTTCCTTTTGGACATCTCTGTAGAAGCCAAGCCAAAATTCCACTTCCTTTCAGAGTGTTTGGGGCAAACACCTCCAGCTGGATGTACACGGCAGGACAAAGGCCATTGTGAACTCAAAAAGAAACAGTGCTTTCTGTCGACTGTGAGAACTCCGGCTTGTGTCAGGGAATAACACTGCAAAAAAACAAAAAATAAGTCAGTCTTAACAAGTATCTTAGTCTTACATTCAGGCTGAAAATCTTATTTCTATAATTCTTTTGCTAAATGAGACACAAAATGACAATTTTTGACTCACAGTTTGACTCATTTCAAGATTTGCCAATGGGATGAGACAATATCACTTGTCAAGCAAACAGTCACTTAAAACAAGCAAATATTTTCAAATTGAGAGAAAAAAAATAACATCTTAAGTTTTATTACAAGATTAAAAACGGTGAATAATGATTGTAGTTCTGAAGTGGGGAGGCGCTGCTAAAGACACACAGGCTCTGGGCCAAAAAAGACAACCTGGGTAATTTCTCCCACATTTTTACAAAGTTTGGCAAGATTATTGATTGCAGTATGCAGACATCTGCATGACAAATATGAGAAAACTATGATATATTGGGCCGCAGCCAATAAGGTTTATTTTTTTGGTTCCCCGCCACATCCAAGCATAGCATTCCAAAAATGTTTTACAGCAGATATAATTATTTAAAGTGAATTAGAAAGGGCACTTTTTCCACACACAGATTCATGAAACCTCACATTCACATACTAATTGATCATAGTCTGTCAAATGTAATTATTTTAATTAAACTCTGCACTCAGGCCTCTGTGCAGTGCTAATGCTGATATGGTCACCAAAAACTCAGGGCAATAAGCAGATGTGTGTAAACCATTTTGAAGTGGCTTTTGGACCACACCATAAAGTAAACAATGCTGCTATCTGTAAATATTCATGATTTTGTCAAGCTGTCATGTAGACAGTGGATATATTCCACATACCACAGAGCTGATTCTGAATGAGTAAAGGATCCTGGGAAAATTAACAGTAGTGGTCACCATTATTGATCAACCAATCAATCCATAGATGAGCCATGTGGAAACAAACTCTCAACAATACACAAGATACAAACAGGAATACAGTAAATATGAATGAAAGTAAAAACACAAAAACTTGTTCCAATACAACACAACAGTTGTTCCAATATAAAAGTGTTAATTTAGCACAAGATATAAACAACATCCAATGTATTATTTATTGAAATTGTCAATAAATAAAAAAATAAAAGTGTAGACCCATGTAAATCACTGCAGTAGCCCTTGCCTCTGTTACTGGGTTCACTATGCTCTGTATTTGATGCCTAGATGCCAAAACCGGCATTGATGTGGTTCATTTGAATTTCATACTGCAGCAAAGGTACTGTAAATAGTATAAAACAATTGTGTAGTTCAAACACCAACAGTCCTAAGACAAGCCACTCCTCAATAAACAGGGTCTTTAAACGTACTGCATCTCTCTACACAAGGTGTGTACTCCTGTGCATCACAGCGAACAAAACGCTCCACTCCACGTATTAATCCCCTCTCCCACAACCCCCCTTGAAATCCCGCCCAGTCTTCAACAGCCTTTTGCCCAGACTTTAGCCTGGCTCCAGGGATTCAGAGCACGCCCAGACTTAACGCTCAAAGACATTATCCATACACCATATTTATCTCCGCCATTTGACATTAAACGCAGTATCTGTCCGTTCTTATGTTCTGTTACCACATCAACCCTATCTGGAATCTGCGTATAATTTTACCTTTGAATCAGATAAGTCAGAGTATTGGTAACAGTACAAAGGGCTTTCCGTAATGCGAAAGAAAACCCCATTTCAGTTTAATCATTTCCACAGTGGGCTGTTCGCCCGGCTGTCTCTGTTCCAGGACACCAGATACAGTGAAAATCTGAGACTATTAAGACCCCATGACGTTAACTTTCCTCTCCCGCTAAATCATTGTGACACTCGTCCGGCAAAGCCCCTGCTTCTAGTCCATGTCAAACATTTGTCGTATTAAATGTTCCAAGACCTTCTGCCTGGCCAATCAGAATCATCTCTCTGCAGTCTCGTAGCTGCAAACATCTGTTCACCCTCCCAGATGTTCTCTGTTATCTCGTTTTGTACACTCTGACCCTCTGCAGGTTGTAGCACGTTGAATCGAAGGTTACCATGGAGATAAACCTGCTCCTCATTGTTTCACACCAACCCAATTAGATCCCCCTGTTTTTTCCGATTTTTTAAAAAGAATTATTTTAAATTTTTCCTTTTCTCCAAATTTGGTAGCCAATAAGTGTTAGCTGGGGATACACCGCTTAAGACCCCGTCCCTTCGGTGGCCCAGAGGAACAACACGCCTTCTTCATGCCGTCTCGTCTCACAGCCCACGACCATAAGGCTGAGGCACACTGGGGTGCATGCACGTGGCGATCCCTACTAATCCCCGCTGAGTCCCCGCTGAGTCCCTGCTGAGTCCCTCCTGAGTCCCTGCTGAGTCCCTGCTGAGTCCCTGCTGAGTCCCTCCTGAGTCCCTGCTGAGTCGCTGCTGAGTCCCTGCTGAGTCGCTGCTGAGTCCCTGCTGAGTCCCTCCTGAGTCCCTGCTGAGTCCCTGCTGAGTCCCTGCTGAGTCCCTCCTGAGTCCCTCCTGAGTCCCTGCTGAGTCCCTGCTGAGTCCCTCCTGAGTCCCTGCTGAGTCCCTCCTGAGTCCCTCCTGAGACCCTGCTGAGTCCCTGCTGAGTCCCCGCTGAGTCCCTGCTGAGTCCCTCCTGAGTCCCTGCTGAGTCACTGCTGAGTCCCTGCTGAGTCCCCGCTGAGTCCCCGCTGAGTCCCTCCTGAGTCCCTGCTGAGTCGCTGCTGAGTCCCTGCTGAGTCCCTCCTGAGTCCCTGCTGAGTCCCTCCTGAGTCCCTCCTGAGTCCCTGCTGAGTCCCTGCTGAGTCCCGCCTTGGAGCAGCGAGCCAATTATGAGAGCCAGCCAAACTCCAGCTTTTGGGGAATCGAACCCCGGTCCTCGGTGTGCAACTGTAACAAACTGATGCCTGAAACCAGGTCCGTTACTTTAGCTTTGCGCCACCGCGGCCTGGATCCCCCTGTTTTTACAGCAAGAGATCTGAGTTTCCCAACCAAGACTTTTGAGGATGGTGATCCACGGGAATGTTTGGGAGCCATCCCGGAAAATAGAACTCATTCCACCACTGAGGAAGCATGGAAACGTACCTTTGAATGGAAAACAGATAGGGCGGAATGCAAAATATCAGATGATGAACTGATGTAGAATAGGTGGGTTCCGGAACATGACAAAGGGGATTAACTGTTCACAACCCGAGGGCAGTATTACAGGGTCAAAGGTCAAGCTTTCAGCTCTCAACCCAAACCTCTCACCCCTGACGGAATCGAACAAAGATCCCCCCCTTCCTCATCCTCGTCTGTGTCTGTTAAAGGAGGAAGTGTAACGTTGCAAAAGACCTGAGGCTCGGAAAACTCTGAGATGTTTATGAGCCTTAGATCTCGGATGGCTCAGAGCCCGCTGTTTTGGTTCTGATTTAGACAATGTTCCTCCCAGGTTTTCATCCATGGATAAAATCTGACATCACTGCCTGATTCCTCACAGATTAAGCAGGTTTCCTGATTATAGTAAACAGGACTTTGTAAAATATGATCCGTGTAAGTGCCAAACCGTTTCTAAACTTGCAACCACCAACCTGTGACAAATCAAGTTAAGAAATACTATAAGGTAATTTGTCCTCAGCATTTGGCCCATTGGAGCAGTGTGCTGTACAATGACAGGACATGTATGATTTAATTAATTTGGATTGGACGTTTATGTACTATAATTCATCTGTTTATATGTAATACCATTTTTAACAACAAACCAACAGTCGGGCAGAAGGGTTAGCCCTCTGAGTCAGGTTCTGCTCAAGCTTTCTCCCTGTTTTTCCTTGCCACTGTTGCCCTAGGTGTACTCTTGGGGGGTGGTTCTCTGTAAAGCAGCTTTGTGACAAAGCCCCTTTGTTAAAAGCGTTATACAAATAAAAATTGATTGATCGATTGATGTATGACTGTCTTTCAATGCGGGCGAAAACTGGAGTACCCACAGTGAACCCACGCAAACACGGGGAGAACTTGACGCAGGGAGGAAGTAGGGTTAAGGGCCTTACACAAGGGCCCAACAGCTGCACGGATCTTATTGTGGTTACACAGGAACAACCCAACCTTCTGGGTCCCAGTCATGTACCTTAGCCACTTGACAATGGGCTGCTTCCTACACATCATGTGTTGGTCAGAACAAACTGAGAAACTCCAACAGTGATTGGTAGATGCTTATGCATATGGGATCCCTTCATGATTGGGAGTACAGAGATTATCCACCAATCACTGTCAGGATAGTACAGGTTCTTATTATCAACATAATCTGTGATTGGTGGAGCACCTCTCAGGTTTTTATTTGAAAAGTGAGGAAACCGCTTCCCTATCCCGATTTCCTTATCCCTGGCATCACCCAGGAATGGAGGTTTCTGTCGAGAGGCTCTTCGTTTTGTTAAAGTAAGCGTGCATGCAACCTGACTGTATCCATGTCACAACATCTTTCAGAAAAAAAGTTAAAAACACTTCATGCTAAAATACTACAAGCTTCTTCAAGAAGTAATGTTTCTTCTAAAGAAAGCTAATTTCCATTGTTAGCTCTTTTGTTGACACTATTTCTTATCGGCATAGAAATGCTTACATTTACTTGCTACAGCAGATGTTTGTTATGATATTTCACATCTTGCGTTTAAAGTAAACAGATATTAATTTTTACTGTTTGTTTAAAATCTTCAGTGGCTGAGAATAGCATCTTGTTTTTTTCCGCTACGAGCTCGACAGGAATAGGTTCTGATCTTTCCTGTGCGTTTCCCACAGTGCACCTGCAGTGCACACAGCTGCATAAGCCCCTCCCTCCACTGGCTGTCTGGTGGGAAGTAGAGTTATAAGAAGCAGTGGCTAACTGCATTCGCTTGTCTGCACTCTCAGACAAATACGTAATTGTTTTGGATTTAAATACTTTTCTATGCTTAATGAGCTTTTCTCATGTATTGGAACCTATGAAATGCACTTCTGGTCCTCTTGGTTGGGTAAATTGCCCCAGGCAAGCCCAACTGACAAGTATTTGAATCTAAAACAATGGCGTATTTGACCCAGATCAGTCAGGAACACACAGACGTGGCACTGATGCAACAGATCTGCAAATGCAATTGGCCATCACAATTTCCAGGAAAGAAAATGTGCTCAAAAGCTGCACACATCCATTCCAAGCAGCACAAACAGATCCAACATCGCTGAGCTGAATACTGCCATACTTTCTGAAGATCACCCTGCTGAAGAAAACAGCTCAAGCTAGGTTTTCAAACAACTGGTAGCTGCTTGATCAGTTCAGACCAGCCTCGTACTCAACATGGCTTGACCAGCTCAAGGTTTTGAAACAGCTGGTAGCTGGTAATTCCAAGGTGGTCATAGCTGGATTTTACACCAGGACCTCAGTCAGAAGGGGTCTAATTGACTGAGGAAGTTGAAAATGTGTTTGTCTGTCCATCGTGCTAAACCCGCTCTGATGACTTTTGATTGGCCAAGACCCCTGAGACTGTTTCAGGACTCGGGGAGGTCAGAGGTCACTGTCTAATTACCATCTGTGCTATACGGAAACAGCAGGACTATGGAATTGGCCTCCAACAGAACTTTGGCCACCTGGCGATTCCTGTGTACACTGGACTCCTTCTTCCCCGTCCCCCTGGGACAGCCAACGGGATGCAGGAACGCTCCGTTTAAACCAATAAGGTTCTCCCATAACCCCTCTCACCGACTCCAGGGTTCACCTAGTTTCTTCTTCAGTCTCTCTGTCCGTCATGCCCCCTCTCTCTGCTGTTTGGGCACACGGCTCCTTTAACACTCAATGTTTCTGGGCACATCAAAACAGGGCACGTGTTGGACAGACGCCAAACACCTGTACAACATATTCACACGCACCAGTAATTGGGAGTTATGGCAACACAGGTTAAAAACATTTTTGACTGCAGTATTACGGTTGTGTAGGAATGCGGCATTAATGACGAGCGCAGATAAGTTTCATACGGCAGTTCCCAGACCCTGGGGTAATTAAGACGGTATGTTTTTAATCACGGCGTAGCAGACTCAAACGAGAGCCGGTGTTCTTGGGAATAGTTTGCCCCATTAAAGCGGCAGGCTGATTACAATAAAACACACAGAAATATAAAAATCTGAGCTTCGTTTGCCAGCCGTCAGCTGGGAGGCATCAGTTATCGTATGCTGCCACATCAAGGCTTCCTGCCTGGGCCTTTGATTAAAAGGCCGTCTCTGCTGACGCGCGGCAAACACTCAGCTAACACGCAAGCGGTGAAATCACACACACCACATGCGAGAGCTTCCGAACTGTGGTGCAAACAAGCGGTAATCGCACCAGCACAATCACCCCTGCTGATGATATTTAAGCCCCCCAGAGACTTCTACATTCACTAGCCTATCTACATACAGACCTTACACTAAACCCTTTGGTTTTTTGGAATGTTTTCTCAAAGTTCTAAGTCAGCGTTCTAGAACTCCATTGATTCTTTGAATTACCAGTAACGATTGTTACATCAGCATTAGAAGGTTCAGTTAAGAACATTAAGAACAGAGAATGGTTGGTTGAGAGCATTCTAATCACTTGTGATCTGACACCATAGAGTGTTTCATCACAGGACACCAGGAGTCAGATGTTCTGGAGAGAGTAAACAAAGAAAAGATGTCGGTGTAGGTATGGCTTCGTCTCATTCTGCTAGCTGTGATAGGTCCAGGGACATGATTGGCATGTACAGCATGGCAGGATCCAGGATTCTGGAGTTCATGTTAACATTGCTCTTTTTACATAATTAGTTCAATAATTGACATGATCTGACATTTTATCTAATTTAGCAATAAGGTTAAGAATGACAGCTGAAGACTCTTCTTTTGTAGCCAGATGAAACATATTACCGTGGATTAATTGACAAGTGACCTGGTATTAGTGTTTGCAGCTAATTAGGTAATTGAGCCAATGTGATTGGCAAATTAAAAAAACCTGTATATCTGGCCCTCTAGAAGCAAATCTGCCTCCCTCTGACCCAAGGGAACATCTGATCCGACATGACTCATATGCAGTCAGCCCACTGGAGTTTTCCAGCACGATAAAAGCCGGCCAGCCTCATGTAGGTATTTCATTTGTTAGCTCTGGATTCTGCCCTGGTCTGTAGCACACATTTAACCCTTTAAAGACCAGGTTTTAGAATGTTTTGTCAAAATTCTTAGTCAGTGTTCTAGAACTCCATGCTTTCAGTTACCAGTAGTGACTATGACATCAGCGTTAGAATGTTCAGTAATAGTTCAGTATAGTTTCAGTTACCAGTAGTAACTATGACATCAGTGTTAGAATGTTCAGTATAGTTTCAGTTACCAGTAATGACTGTGACATCAGCGTTAGAATGTTCAGTTAAGAACACTGTAATCCCATTTGGGTTCAGGGTTTAGAGGGTTAAAAATGGGGCGGGGCTGCACGTGTGAGCTGATCTCCTGAACTGGAACTGCGAATGTTGCACATCAGCTTCAGATACAGAGGCTCACACAATTAGTCAGGGAAACAGGATCTCCCCTCCACACGAATAAAGCCCGACACTCTGAACTCTGACCCCAAAGTTAAAACTGCATTTTCTTCCTGCTATCACGTTTCTTAACACGGCCTGCGCACAGCCGACAAATCTTCCGGAAAACTCTCAGCCCTTAGGAGCTCTTAATTTAACTTTTTACATGTGAAAAGAAAATGTCACATGTGAACTGGACATTTTCATGTGTGGTTGACTTTTTTCCACATGAATGAAAAGTTCCACATTGACAAAAAAAAAAAAAAAAAACTTCACATGAAATCACACGTTTTCCGCATCGGTTACCTCATATTATAAGTGGGATTTTTTTTATAGCTCACATGTGCTCTTGGTAAATGGTTGGAATTTATATAGCACCTTTATCCAAAGCGCTGTACAATTGATGCTTCTCTTTCACCCATTCATACACACACTCACAGCGATTGGCTGCCATGCAAGGCGCCGACCAGCTCGTCAGGAGCATTTGGGGGTTGGGTGTCTTGCTCAGGGACACTTCAACACAGCCCGGGCAGGGGATCGAACCGGCAACCCTCCGACTGCCAGACGACTGCTCTTACTGCCTGAGCCATGTCGCCCCCTCTTCACACAGGTTTTGAACACTGTCTGTATGGGAGCATTTCTCCCCAAAACTATAGTTTCCAAAATCAAACCTGAAACAAAACGCTTTCATTCACTGAAGGCAATATGTGTCAATATGCATGTTAAATATGCTCACTCTAAAGGAGAGAAGCTTTGTATAATAACAATATATTATGACAATATAAGTACCCTGAAATTCAAGCACAGTTTTTGATTGAATTTAATGCCCAAAACAGCTAATCATATTGAGATATGTGACCTAGCAATATCCATGAACTGCATGCAAAACCATGTGCTATACACAAAGTCTCGGGGCACCAGCACTCCTGCAATTCAGTTAAAATAACATGTCCCTCGCATCTTTCACCTCAAACATAGCCGTTCTGTGAAAGACCAATCACGTTCAGGCAGCTCTGTGGTCACCAGTGCCCTGCAAAAGTTCTTAATTTGCTAAACACTCAACCACTCCACCGTGACTCCAGCAGCATTAAGGCCGGTCACCTTCGCCCGCTTCGCTGCGTGTGTCCCGTTTTGGGGAAAGGGAATGTTGGCCGTCACGCTCATAAGCAGCTGGACCCTGAGAGAAAATACCGCCGTTTACAGGACACAAGCGGCTGCTTAACCGGACCGCTATTAAAGCCCTGACACTTAGCCATACGGTAATGAAAGCCACTTGTAGGCTGGATGGCTACGCATGCTCTGGGGAGCGTAGAGTAATGAGTGAACGCCGTGATATCACCGTTTAATATCAAAACCAACACAAACAAACCATGAACTATTTCTATTATCCACGCATAACCCCGGGGCCTGGAGCGACGCTCTCGAGCAACATAGCGTACGTAGTTTGTGAGACTGTAAAATATGAGCGGAGCTGCCGTATCTCACGCGCTGGGCCTGAGACGTTCCACTGAGCGGACTCCCACTGGCCTGCATTGTTATGGAAGCTGATCCTGCAGCAAGAGCACTTGGCAGAATGAGCCCAGCTGAAATAAAGTAGGGACAGGCATACTTTTCCCAAAGAACTCCCCCAATAATGAGCGTAGAACAGAGCCAGTGGTGATTGGTAGATGCCCTGCTGTAAAAGTCCAGCTATGCCGGCTTCACCAGCATGAAAATCGAGCTGGTCAAGCTGGTCATAAAACTGGTCTAGCTGGGTATGAGCTGGTCAACCAGCTAGTGCTGATAGCTTTTCTGAGGTGGTCAACCAGCTACCAGCTGTTACAAAACCTAGCTTTTTCAGCAGGGTGAATGACTGAGATCCCAGAAATACAGCTAGAAAATATGGACTAATCTCTGTTGGCACTGTTCTTTTTCTAATAACTGAAGTACCTCATATCTGGTGGAACTGTTCTGGTGGTTTCTGTACAAAAGGTGATGACATCGAGGTCCATTTTACGATTCCTGGATTCAGCAAGGCAGCTGCTCTTGCTACCTTGAGCTAACATGGCTACCCGCCAGTCATTGTAAAGATCCTTTCTTTCAAGACGTCATGAACATACATTTTACAGCAGTAAAATATTTATTGTACTCCTTATTTTTCCTCTTTTCCACTGACAGCAGCTCTACCCATTGGCCTCAGCTCTACACAAATGATATTTGACAGCTGGCAGTCTAGGTGCTAATTATACGGTTATATGCATAAGCTCTCATTCCTTGCGGTTACAGATCTCACTAATCACATTCTGGGCCAAAAGAAGTTGGCTTCTGGAAGCCTCCTCTTCCAGAACTTTCTGAGGTTACACTTCATGCCACGGCCCTTCAATCATTTGAAGGGTTTTAAGTTGGTCTTCCAGATAATTGACGTCTGCTTGTTTTGTTATGTCACCCAGACTCACCACTTTAATAGTCAGTGTTCCACTGATTCGGCAGTTGGACTGTAGAGGTTTCCCGGTATGCATTTTCTGTGAATTCTACACCTCATGACTCACATGACCAAGGCGGGAGAGGTGTAATCATTAACATGCATTAAAGGATTGAGTCTGAAATCGTCCTTCAACATACAGTGTGCCTATTTCAGTCGAATCAGGCAAACCCGCAAGGCTAAACTGCAGAAACAAAAAAAATAACATGATCTTAAGGAGTATTTCTTGAATAAAAAAAATAGGCCCTGGTCCTTATCTTTGTTGTATGGGTAGCAATTGAAATTGTACTTCCCTCTAGGGTCTTTCAGCGCACTTATCCCTGGTTATGGGTATGCACTTCGTTGTACGTCACTCTGGATAATCTAATGTAATGTAATGTCTTATATGTTGACGTAAAATCTTATCCGTATCACTTTTTTTGCTAAATAAGACAAAAAGATTGCCAGCGAGGTGAGGTAAGACGTTGACTTACTTGCCAATGGGCTAAGACAATTTCATATGACAAGCTCTTAAAACATATCATATTTTCTATTTGAGAGAAAAGGGTGTGATTTTAAGTCTAATTTCAAGACTAAAACACTTGATAAGACAGATTTTGTCTTTGATTCTGTCAGTGGGTGAAAGCAGCCATGTCCCTCCCGTGTCAGTGAGCAGGAGGATGTTGATGTCGGTTCAGAAAACAGGGCAGATATTCTGCAGGCGTGACAGCCACATGCTGCCGAGAGAATTTCAAGGTCATATTTTCTACTTCAAAGGAAAAAAAAGATCTTAAGGTTGTTACAAGACTAAAAACACTTGTTAAGACGGACATATTTAGCAGTGTGCTTTGAGATGCCACCTGAGGAGGCTTTTTTCCTCATTCATTAGTTCCCCGGGAAAAATCCTGAGAAGACATCTCAAGTCAAGTTCCCCTTCCCCACTCCCTCCCAAATTACCCCGGGGGCAAGCGCCACAAGAGACAGACGAGTGCAGAGGAGAAGACAGGGGGCAGTGAAGGAGAAGAAAGGAGGAACAGAAAGAAGGAGAGCAGAAAGGCCCAGATTCAAAAACCAGAAAACCGCCACCCAAAGATTGGCAGTGTTGTGGGGTCTTTTCCCAGGATGAAATAAACAAGGGCTTTCAGAGAAATGCGTTACTACGCGACCGGCCGCCAAAAATCTGGAGCCCGCCACCTGGACATAATGCAGCATTCATGCTGTGGCCTTGGACCTTTTTTAACTTAATGAAAGTTAATTTCATTTAATTTTTTTTTTTTATTAATGCCGGACATGAAAGTGAGTTTCTGAAAGAAATTTGCCGTCGTTCATCCGTTCTCACCAGCAGGGTCTGTTACCTCCAACCAGGCTGGAGCCTCAACACACACTCACACACACACACACACACACACACTCTCTCACACACACACACACACACACACACATACACACACACACCAAACACACTCTCTTACACACACACACACACACACACACACACACATTAGGCTGGCACCATCTCCAGCTGAATCTGAAGCTGTGCCAGGTTCACAGGGTGCTAACGAGCGTTTTCATTAAGGACACCCTACAGGGGGGGTCATTTAAACCCAAGCCCATTTAATCCCCTCTGTTTAGATGTTTAGGGGGCATCTTGTTCATATCAAAACAGGCTGCCCTGCCAACAGCCCGCTCAGTGTTGGACAGCGTCACCTACTCCATAATTACTCTTTCGCGGAAAGCTGACAAACTGTCCTTTCAGTTCAGGAATGTCCTTTCCCAACTGCTTGTGAAAAATAATCTGTTGTTTTGAGTTCCTTTATAGAATTTTTATCAGGCAGATGAAGTTTCCACGACTGTATTTAGCGTTTTTTGAGTTGAACCACACAGGCGCTGAATGTGTGTGACCCTAAAATCCCCGGCCCCCTGCCAAGCCCCCAAGTGTGTGGCCCCCCAGGACCCTACCGCTCATACCATAGCTGCATGAAGCTGCAAGACCATAATACTCCAGGCAGGACAGGAGTAGGAGACAGATGGGGTCAGATCTTTGACCAATGGCTGAAGCTGATGGTCCAGATGAGCTCAGATCTTTGACCAATGGCTGATGGAGATGGTCCAGATGAGGTCAGCTCTATGACCAATCACAGATGTTAATGCTCTAGATGGGGTACCAATAAGTAATTGGTGTAGAACTGCCTCTGCATCATTTCCTATCGTGTATTCCTTTCGCATAAATATTGAAATCAAAAAAGTTAAAAGAAAGAAAAACCGTCCTGTTTTAGTGTTTTGGAAGTGGTAGAGTTAAGTTGATTTTGGGGTCCAGAGGCAGTGAGATCCCCAGAAGAGAGATTTAGAAATGGGCCCCCCTGCTCCAGAGGACCCCCAGCTAGTCCTCCTCCTCCTCCTGTTAGCATTGACACGGTGCCATGGATGGCCTCCCTTTGTGTGTGAGTCTCGCCCAGTCCCAGCCTAGCCTCAGCTCTTGATAAATGATAAGCTGAACTCATCAGAAGTTGGCTTTGATGTAAATTATTAATCGTAGCTTTTTCACCACGAACATGGACAGAAGACGCTTGAGCGGGTCGAGCAAGCAGAGGTTCTGCAGCCCGGCTCGTCAAAGCGCTCGATTGAAGCGCCTCTCAGGCTCGTTAACCAGCCGTGACCGGGCAGCTCCTGTCATTAATGGAGAGCTGCGAAAATCACACCCATTATAGTAATGTCACGTCTCCCACACGGTAATCTCCCCGCAATCTCCCAGCTTGCTTTGATTTTGGTCTTATCAAGTGGTGATTATAGAAGGGACGTAACTCATTCAGTCAGGCCAGCACATAGCCAGCACATAGCCAGCACATAGCCTTGCACATAGTCTTGCACATAGCCAGCACATAGCCAGCACATAGCCTTGCACATAGTCTTGCACATAGCCTTGCACATAGTCTTGCACATAGTCTTGCACATAGACAGCACATAGCCAGCACATAGTCTTGCACATAGTCTTGCACATAGACAGCACATAGCCAGCACATAGTCTTGCACATAGCCAGCACATAGCCTTGCACATAGCCAGCACATAGCCAGCACATAGCCTTGCACATAGTCTTGCACTGAAGTCCCTGAAATATTGCCGGTGTTTGACAGCCAACATGACCTTAACCTGCTACACAGTGAATTACAGTGTGAATTGCTAAACAGTGAATTGCTAAACAGTGAATTACTTCCCGGTTCGTATGAAACACACTTCTGCTGTTGAACTTCACGTGGGAGGTTTCACACTGCTCTTGATGCTACACATCATACAGCAACTTTACTCCTTCCGTTATTTCAAAATGACCCAGGGAAGAGGAATGTTCCGGCTGTTGAGCCCCTCTCTAACCCTTTGTACAGTAACCAGGCGGGGGTACGTACCAGGAAGGGGGTACGCCTTGCCCCTGCTCTCTTCCACTTTGGGCTTATTGTTTCTGGGAAGGAGGGACCACTGCAGTCACAAAGCCCTGATGTCTCCTGCTGAGTCTCTCAACAGATTGATTTATTTGTTTATTTGCTGCGGGTGGAAACGGTTGGGAATGGGTCGCAGATGTACGGTGCTTTAGGTTTCCAGACAAAGCTATACGTTACAACCCCTGTCCCGGTTTAGGCTCCTCAGCCATGACAACAGATAGAACGAGGAGAGGAGAGGAGAGGAGAGGAGATTAAAGAGGTGTGCTCCATCTTATTTACTCTTCAGCAACGTGCCAGAAAGCCTACATTAGCCTCGTGGGTTCAAGCGTTGCCTAATCTTTGATTATGACATGACTGAAAATGTCATGCTGTTCTGACAACAGAGATGTATTGAGATAAGAGGAACTGAAATTACACCACGGTTTCTTGCAAAAATGTGGATGTTTTGGAAAATATGATGACTAATGTATGCAAAATCCACATATTATTTTGTTTAAATTGCAGCATTAAGACTGTGAGTGTGCATGTGCATATGCATGTGAGTGTGTATGCGTATGTGTGTGTATGTGATGTGTGTGCGTATGTGTGTGTATGTGTGTATGCGTGTGTGTGTGTATATGTGTGTGTGTGTGTGCGTGTGTGTGTATATGTGTATGTGTGGTTGTCTGTGCATGCGTTTCTGTGCGTGCGCATGTGTGTGTGTTGTGTGTGTATGCGTGTGTGTGTGTGTGTGTGTGTATGTGTGTGTGGTGACTGTGCGTGCGTGTGTGTGTATGCGTGTGTGTGTGGTGGCTGTGCATGTGTGGTGGTCTGTCTGTGTGTTTGTGTGCGTGCGCACGTGTGCGTATGTGTGTGTATGTGTGTATGTGTGTGTGTGTGTGTGTGTGTGTATATGTGTGTGTGGTGACTGTGCGTGCGTGTGTGATGTGTGTGTGTGTGTGTATATGTGTGTGTGTGTGTGCGTGTGTGTGTATATGTGTTTGTGTGCGTGCGCATGTGTGCGTATGTGTGTGTATGTGTGTGTGTGTATGTGTGTGTATGTGTGTATGTGTGTGTGTGTGTGTGTGTGTGTGTGTATATGTGTGTGTGTGTGTGTGTATGTGTGTGTATGTGTGTGTGTATGTGTGTATATGTGTGTGTGTGTGTATATGTGTGTGTGTGTGTGTGTGTGTGTGTGTGTATGTGTGTGTATGTGTGTGTGTGTGTATGTGTGTGTATGTGTGTATGTGTGTGTGTGTGTGTGTGAGTGTGTGTGTGTGTGTGTGTGTGTATATGTGTGTGTGTGTGTATGTGTGTGCGTGTGTATATGTGTGTGTGTGTGTGTGTGTGTGTGTATATGTGTGTGTGTGTATATGTGTGTGTGTGTGTATGTGTGTGCGTGTGTATATGTGTGTGTGTGTGTATGTGTGTGCGTGTGTATATGTGTGTGTGTGTGTGTGTGTGTGTGTATATGTGTGTGTGTGTATATGTGTGTGTGTGTGTGTGTGTTTGCCATATGCTGATGTGGAGCAGTGTCTCTCCTGAACACAGACAGTATTATGTGAATATACCCCACTATGTTGCACCTCCATAAGGGGGGGGGGCTCACAGCTGTTCTCGCCGAGCTGCAGTGTGCAGTCAGGAGGGACAGGAGTGGCACAGCAGGCCCTGCCAGCTGCAGGTGCTATGCTGCATGACGCAGTGAGTGTGTAACGCACTTCACTGCGCAGTGAGGGCATTGTACAGCTGCCGGGGGGACTCCAGGAAATGAACTGCAGAGCCAACGGCTTTCCTCTCATTGTGTTTCATCACGTCCACCTGACGAACCAGCACCGCCTCATAACCAGCAACGCCTCATAACCAGCACAGCCTCATAACCAGCACAGCCTCATAACAAGCACAGCCTCATAACCAGCACAACCTCATAACCAGTGCTCAGCACAGCCTCATAACCAGCACAACCTCATAACCAGTGCT